>NC_084559.2:19340645-19490645 GCF_033978685.3 Nerophis lumbriciformis
ATTGATTTCAATTCATTTCAATGAGAACCGTTGATTTGAGATACAGATATTTTGAGTTGAGAGCTCCGTTGTCAGGAAGCATTGGTGACGAACCCCAAAATGCAGAGATGGTAGGCGTTATGCAGGGAAACATGACGTTCATGTCCAAAGGAAATGCAAGAAAACAGGAATCAAGAACCAGGATAACAATAACACAGGAGACAGCAAACAGGAACCAACTAACAATCGTCAAGCCCTGACTGGAGGGCGAGGCAGGCATAAATAACAGCCTGCTGATTGACACCAGGCTGCCAGTCAGCAGCAGGTGAGGGGAAACAGCGCTCAGGGAGACGAGCAGACTAACAGAACCAAAATAAGAGCGCTGACAGGAAATAAACACAAACACAGAGAACACCAACAACCCCCCCGCCCCCCGACAAAACGGATACCAGACGTTCTAGAAAAACCAAAAAAGGCCAAAGTCCCCCCCACTTCAACCTTCTCATGCTCTCTCAGGGAGAGCATGTCCCAAATTCCAAGCTGCTATTTTGAGGCTTGTTAAAAAAAAAAAATGCACTTTGTGACTTCAATAATAAATATGGCAGTGCCATGTTGGCATTTTTTTCCATAAATTTGAGTTGATTTATTTTGGAAAACCTTGTTACATTGTTTAATGCATCCAGCAGGGCATCACAACAAGATTAGGCATAATAATGTGTTAATTCCACGACTGTATATGTCGGTATCGGTTGATATCGGTATCGGTAATTAAGAGTTGGACAATATCGGAATATCGGATATCGGCCAAAAAGCCATTATCGGACATCTCTAAAAACAAGTTTAAAGAAGAAGAACATAATGGATGTCCTTCCTTGGTGCACACAACTATTCCGTTTAGTTTTTTTTGTGCAGTATGAATCATTTATGGGAGTGCTTACATAAGTATGAAACGTCAGCGCACCAAATGCGACAACACCAGGACCGCATGTAACCAAGTGGCCAAAAGGAAGTACCCTTTTTACACAATGTTACTTCAATCAGTCTTGTAGAAATGCTTCCTAAATACCTCCAACTTGGGCTGTCTTCCACTAAGGATTTTTAGAATCAAATCTGATTCGCTAGACTTTGCCCATAGTAGACGATCAGTCAAATCTATGGCGTCTTTTATATTTCATTTTATTTTCTTTAGACAAGAGCTAATGGGGATGGATTTCCACAACTTACTGTGGATATTTGTACACTGGTCACTACTGTAGGTGTTAGTAACCTCACATGGATGTAGATATAGCGTTACAGGACGCAGGGGCGGTATAGCTCGGTTGGTAGAGTGGCCGTGCCAGCAACTTGAGGGTTCCAGGTTCAATCCCTGCTTCCGACATCCTAGTCACTGCGTGTCGTGGTCCGGATCATGTTTTGTGTTTTCTGTTAATTTTACACTCCTTTAGTTCCTGTTTGTGCACCTCTGAGTTTGTTTTGGTTGCCATGGTTGCTCATTATGTTCACCTGTCTCTGATTAGTGTTCGCCCGCTCATCTGCTACCCGAGCACTAATCAGAGGCATTATTTAGCCTTTGCCGGTCAGTCGGCCTGGCGTCATTGTTACATGAGTTTTGCCTTGTCTCTAGTTGTTTGCTTCATGCCTTGCTACGTAAGTCTTGTTTGCTTATGCTACAGTTACATGAGTATTCCTTGTCTTTTTGCCTATGCTAAGTGTTAGCGTTTGCTTCGAGTGCGATCGGCATATTTTTCCTCTGGCTTGTTTTCAGTTTTTGGTACTTGTTTGAGTTCTACAAATAAATCATGTTCCTACCTGCACGTCCTGTCCAGAGTGGTCCGTTTGCATCGTGGGGGAACGAACCTCGCAGCAAGCTGCGACCCCCCCGCACGTAACACTGCCGTTGTGTCCTTGGGCAAGACACTTTACCCACCTGCTGCCACCCACACTGGTTTAAATGTAACTCAGATATTGGGTTTCACTATGTAAAAGCGCTTTGAGTCACTAGAGAAAAGCGCTATATAAATATAATTCACTACACTTCGCAGGGAAAAAGAGGAAATCGGTGGCAATATAGCCCTTCAAAAGGTAGAAAATAATAAAAAGGAATAGTATTTTATTAAAAACAACAGAACACAGATCTCATTTGCGACTTGTTCCACCTCAACAGTAACGATTGGATCGTTTCAATCAACGCATACGTTGGCCTGGAAACTGATTCTGAAGAGACAGTCCTGGGCAAATTAAGGCCCGGGGGCCACATGCGGCCCGTTAAGCTTTTCAATCTGGCCCGCAGGACATTCCCAAATATTTTTTTTAGATCTTTAAGATGGAAAGTGTATGATGTGCAGTGATGTTTTCTAATGACCGTAAGTGTTGAACCATACAAAGTATGTCAATGGTTGGAATCTGCGCTTATGGCTGACATACCAGTTACTATGGTCATATAATTAGTTACTATGGTAATCTACGTCACAGCAGCTCAGACGAGGCACCAAGTAGTGCGGGCGGGAAGCGATTCCACAGACGCGGAAGGAGATTTTTACAACAAAGTTCTAAAGCTTAGTGATATATCAGATGTATCAGATTGTAGGTGGGTTTATTTTGTACCTTTCGCGTTGATATTTCACTGTTTGTTGCATTTTTGTTGCGTTTCACTTGATTGTAAAATATGTCGATCGAAAGGGGGTGTGACGTTCATATTTTGTCAATATTCAGTGTTTTATCGTTCATAGAAAAATAAAAATTCCATTACGTTTTTTAAGGAGGTCTGTCATAACGTTTTTAGCATTCAATCAGACATTATTGTGAGGTTTTGTATTTGTGTTCTTAAAAATAAATATACCGGCCCCCAGACACATTTTTTTCTGTAAATAATTGCCCAGGCCTGGTCTTGATGATAGTTTGTAAAACAAAATGTATAGGAAGTTTTGACCGAATCCCAAAATCCCAATATGAGCCCTTTAAGAGAGTCGGTTCTGTAGTTTGTTTCAATGTTGTGATTGTCGATCAACCACCTACTCGTCATCGCTCCAGTACTTTCTGTCCACACAAAAAAACATGAATATCCGGGAGATTTGTAACTTGTAACTAAAGCCCGGCGTCATTTTCTCCATGTTTGTAGCCTATTTTGCAGACCTTTTAGCTTTCACATGAGTATTGTTACGGATAGGACAGAAACTAACAAGATGGTCTTCTTCAACAGGAATGGTATTCAAGTACAACTTGTAGAGTGATAGTTCTGGTGTACCTGACAGCCAACCAAGCTTAGTGCTTCTTGTGTTAATGACTGAACTGATTAATGGAGCATGCAGTACAAATGGAGGCATTTTTCTCCTTGGGCAAAATGTCCAATCTCGGGTGGTGCTTTGTCAACTTCAATACTTAAGTGCTCTTTTACCCAATTTAATCGGGAGGACTCTTTTCCAGACAAAATGTGTGTTATCACCTGTCAGTTCCAAATCACTTAATGTTCACTGTAAGCCAGGTATGACACCTTGAAAATGAAATGATAATGCAGAATATGTTGCAAAATAAATAACTGATTCGCATGAATTTGAGAAAGTGCATTGACATGTTTTAAAGGCCGACTGAAATGCGATTTTCTTATTCAAACGGGGATAGCAGGTCCATTCTATGTGTCATACTTGATCATTTCGCGATATTGCCATATTTTTGCTGAAAGGATGTAGTAGAGAACATCGACGATAAAGTTCGCAACTTTTGGTCGCTGATAAAAAAAGCCTTGCCTGTACCGGAAGTAGCAGACGATATGCGCGTGACGTCACAGGTTGTGGAGCTCCTCACATCTGCACATTGTTTACAATCATGGCCACCAGCAGCGAGAGCGATTCGGACCGAGAAAGCGACGATTTCCCCATTAATTTGAGCGAGGATGAAAGATTTGTGGACGAGGAAAGTGAGAGTGAAGGACTAGAGGGCAGTGGGAGCGATTCAGATAGGGAAGATGCTGTGAGAGGCGGGTGGGACCTGATATTCAGCTGGGAATGACTAAAACAGTAAATAAACACTCTATTAGCCACAACACAACCAGGCTTATATTTAATATGCCACAAATTAATCCCGCATAACAAACACCTCCCCCCTCCCGTCCATATAACTCGCCAATACAACTCAAACACCTGCACAACACACTCAATCCCACAGCCCAAAGTACCGTTCGCCTCCCCAAAGTTCATACAGCACATATATTTCCCCAAAGTCCCCAAAGTTACGTACGTGACATGCACATAGCGGCACGCACGTACGGGCAAGCGATCAAATGTTTGGAAGCCGCAGCTGCATGCGTACTCACGGTACCGTGTCTGCGTATCCAACTCAAAGTCCTCCTGGTAAGAGTCTCTGTTGTCCCAGTTCTCCACAGGCCAATGGTATAGCTTGACTGTCATCTTCCGGGAATGTAAACAATGAAACAACGGCTGTGTTATCCGGCACACCAGTCAGGGGGTGCATTCTACGGCGGGGGGGAGTTATCCGGCACAACACCTGCCGCAATACACCATTTCCCACCTACAGCTTTCTTCTTTGCTGTCTCCATTGTTCATTGAACAAATTGCAAAAGATCCACCAACACAGATGTCCAGAATACTGTGGAATTTTGCGATGAAAACAGACGATTTAATAGCTGGCCACCATGCTGTCCCAAAATGTCCTCTACAATCCGTGACGTCACGCGCAGGCGTCATCATACCGAGACGTTTTCAGCAGGATATTTAAAATTGCACTTTAGTAAGCTAACCCGGCCGTATTGGCATGTGTTGCAATGTTAAGATTTCATCATTGATATATAAACTATCAGACTGCGTGGTCGGTAGTAGTGGGTTTCAGTAGGCCTTTAATGTCGTTAGCAATATATTAAAAAAAGTCTCCTTCCGACTTCCCGCCGACCGTCTTTCATTTCACAACAAACCAACAGTATAGTAAATTCCACAACTAATGCTTTGAATGGAACTTTTCATTTTTCTAAACGGGCGGGGCGGTATAGCTCGGTTGGTAGAGTGGCCGTGCCATCAACCTGAGGGTTGCAGGTTCGATCCCCGCTTCCGCCATCCTAGTCACTGCCGTTGTGTCCTTGGGCAAGACACTTTACCCACCTGCTCCCAGTGCCACCCACACTGGTTTAAATGTACCTTAGATATTGGGTTTTCACTATGTAAAGCGCTTTGAGTCACTAGAGAAAAGCGCTATATAAGTATAATTCACTTCACTAAACAATTTTCATCCTGTCTGAAATGCAACATGGATTTTTTTTTTTTTGTATCAGTTTTTAATTTGTTCTCTCTCTCTGAAGCAAAACCACTTCCAGACATGATCACACAAAATACAAATACAGATTAGACATTATTGAAACTCTTCAACGTGTAAATGTATGGCAATTTATAGGCAATGTAATCAACTGCACACATTTGTTTTGTCACCACTTACAAAAACAACAAATGCCAAAACAAAAAAAGGCAACTTTGCATCTTTTCTCCACGTTTTTTTTCTCATACCCACCGTGACCCTTACATGTCATAACGCATCAGAAAATAGAATCCAAAAGTTCCTTATTTCCTGGAGGCAGAAGGCCAGTTCCTGTGTTCAGCATCCACCGCACAACAACAAAATTAATATTTGATTCGAAATGTTTCAGCCACTTTCTGTCTTAAAGAACGGAGCAGGTCAATGGACATTCTACAAACCCCGTTTCCATATGAGTTGGGAAATTGTGTTAGATGTAAATATAAACGGAATACAATGATTTGCAAATCCTTTTCAACCCATATTCAATTGAATGCACTACAAAGACAAGATATCAGTATTTATTGCCACCTTTCCCAACTTCTTTGTCACGTGTTGCTGGCATCAAATTCTAAAGTTAATGATTATTTGCAAAAAAAAAAATGTTTATCAGTTTGAACATCAAATATGTTGTCTTTGTAGCATATTCAACTGAATATGGGTTGAAAATGGTCAGGACTTGGTCCTTGGGTTTTGTTTTTCCGGAAGGCAATGGAAAGTTGGCTCGGGCGAGACGGGAATGTGAGTACATGATTTATTAAACACTATCAAAAAAGAACAAACGAAAGGCGCACACAAGGGCGGAGGTAAAAAAAACTTGGCTAATGAAAACAAAAGACTTGCACAAAGGCAAAAGACTATGAACAAGAAACAAAAACTTACTTGGCATGGAACTGTGAACATGGCATGAAAAAGAGTGATCATAAAGTGTGATGTTGCCAGAAAGACAGCCTGGCAACTCGGAGCTTAAATAATAGTGACATGATTAGTGAAAACAGGTGCGTGACTCAAAACGTGAAACAGGTGCGTGACGTGACAGGTGAAAAGTAATGGTTGCTATGGTGACAAAATGTCATGACATGGTCCTGGGTGTTTGCTTTTCCGGAATGCAACGGAAAGTTGGCTCGGGCGAGACGGGAATGTAAATACATGATTTATTTAATATATCAAAATAAAGTACAAACGGAAAGCGCGCACAGTGGCGGAGAACAAACTATGAAACCAAAAGACTATAGCATTAATAAACAAAACTTACTTGGCATGGACTAAAAGGAGCAGCATGAACGATGGACATGAAATCAAGTGTCAGAAATGTGCAGAGCATAATTGTGGGATGTCACCAGAAAGACAAACTGAAAACAATGAACTTAAATACTACAGGCATGATTAACGAAAACAGGTGCGTGACTCAAAACGTGAAACAGGTGCGTGACGTGACAGGTGAAAACTAATGGTTGCTATGGTGACAAAACAAAAGTGCACAAAAAGTCCAAAAACAAAACCGAACATGACCAAAACAAAAACATGATCACACAGACATGACACAAAACAAGAGAGTGAAACCAGGAACTAAAAAGCGTCCAAAAAACAAACAGCACAAGGCCAAACAAGAACATGATCAACACAGACATGACAAAAATGATTTGCAAATCATTGTATTCCGTTTATATTTACATCTGACACAATTTCCCAACTCATATGGAAACAGGGTTTGTACATTACTTTAAATACAACGGATGTTTACGGAATGTAGCCGTGGTTCTATGAATAGAAGGTCAACATGCCAACGTATGGGTCGCTCTCTCCAAGGCTGAGCAGTTCAGCAGACAATGTAACAAATTACTAACAATCAGAGCCCTAGCCGCTAGTTCAGTCTATTCTCTCCGACTGAGGCCTAACACACCTCTGAATGACACTGCAAGCTGGCGTGTTGACCTTTATTCATAGGACCACGGTTACGTTCCGTAAACCATCCATCAATCGATTTTCTACCGCCAGTACTTTTACATTGTGTTTCAGATCATGTCAACACGCCATCGTATGGTTCAAAAGTATACAAAATAAGGTCAGGCAAAAATGAAAACCTTTTTGAATTTGCCTTTTACTCACGTTCGCTTCATGCACCGTTCAAGCACCGGGCACCGTTTCAAACGTACAGATTTGGAAACAGTTTCAATATCCAAACGATATGATCTCTCCTATTTGCATGTGTGTGGTGTACAATAAAGTTCACAGAATACAGTGTAAAATACATTTTCCACTGAGTGTTACACTATAATAAATGAATGACAATTTAATTGAATTCCCCTTGTTGGCAGTAGTTTGTGTTCAGGGCAGGCATGTGATTTGACCACAATGAAAAAGACTGAAAACATTTCCGGGGGTCTGGGGGACGAAGGTGCCCTGGTGGGGGGACAAGCTCCTGGTTTTTCACCAATTTTTTTTTTAACATGCTAAAATTAACAAAGACACATTCAAATACACAATATGGGTCATTCTCAAAATTTGCCTAGGTTTTGGTAATAAGCAGATTGCTCTAAAATAAAATGTCCTTTCATATTTGAGAAAAGTTCGTTTTCCTTACTTCAAGTTGTTTCGTATGTTTTTGGCGTTTCGCATGTACTTCCAAAGCCTTGAAACCTCGTGATCCATAGTCAATATTATCATGACACCACGTGCACAAAACCTTTCCGGGACGATCGATTTTCCGAATAAAATCACCGAACAAAGTCGTAACTTCCTTCTTCCCAACAGTATCAGTGATTTCCCTTTCCATCCAGTCCCATCGAAACTTATTTTTGACATGTTTATCAATTTCTTTTACTCGTAAAGCGTCCTTTCTCTCGAGAACCGACATCGTTTACATATGGAAAATGGCGGTAATAACCATTATGAATGATGACGTTATTAACGTCATCATTCATAACAGATGTCCTGATTGGTCACAAGCAGAGGTGGGTAGTAACGCGCTACATTTACTCCGTTACATCTACTTGAGTAACTTTTGGGATAAATTGTACTTCTAAGAGTAGTTTTAATGCAACATACTTTTACTTTTACTTAAGTATATTTATAGAGAAGGAACGCTACTTTTACTCCGCTACTTTTACTCCGCTACTTTTACTCCGCTACTTTTATCTACATTCAGCTCGCTACTCGCTACTGATTTTTATCGATCTGTTAATGCACGCTTTGTTTGTTTTGGTCTGTCAGACAGACCTTCAAAGTGCCTGCCTTACTGGTGACGTTTCACTTCGTTCCACCAATCAGATGCAGTCACTGGTGACGTTGGACCAATCAAACAGAGCCAGGTGGTCACATGACCTGACTTAAACAAGTTGAAAAACTTATTGGGGTGTTACCATTTAGTGGTCAATTGTACTGAATGTGTACTGTACTGTGCAATCTAATAATAAAAGTTCCAATCAATCAATCAAAAGTGTGAAGGAAAAAAGATACTTTTTTATTTCAACCGTACAGCCCGTCAAAAGCCTAAAGACTGACCGCACATGAGGACGTTCCTGTCTTCACAATAAAAGTGCCGCTCCATCGCGCCTGCGCTTTCAAAACAAGAGTCTCCGAAAGCCAGTGCAAACAAGCTAGCAAGCTACGGAGTTTGACGCCAATATATTTCTTGTAAAGTGTATAAAAACGAATATGGAAGCTGGACAAATAAGATGCCAAAATCCAACCACTTTCATGTGGTATTAGACAGAAAGGAGGAACTTTTCTTCTCCTCCATTTGAAAACGTGGACGTTATCATCACTACTGTCTGATTACAATCAACGCAAGTCATCAGAATCAGGTAATACACCAACTTATATTCTAGTCTTCATGAAAGAAAGGAATCTATATGTGATAAACATGCATGTATATTCATTAAAACACCTTTAACATGTAAACAAAAACAGCAAAATAAATACATATAAATGATATACTGTATATATCAATGTATATGTATGTATGTATATATATATATATATATATATATATATATATATATATATGATATGAGTGTGTATGTTACTCATCAGTTACTCAGTACTTGAGTAGTTTTTTTCACAACATACTTTTTACTTTTACTCAAGTAAATATTTGGGTGACTACTCCTTACTTTTACTTGAGTAATAAATCTCTAAAGTAACAGTACTCTTACTTGAGTACAATTTCTGGCTACTCTACCCACCTCTGGTCACAAGGAACATATCGACCAATCAACTACGGCGTAATATAAACTACGTCTCGAATCTTGATTTAGGGTCGGAAAAAAAAAACGGAAAAACGGGAGATAATTATTTTTTTTCTTCCCGAGATTAAAAAAGACGGAATTCCGACTTTAGACGGAAAAATCACATGCCTGGTTCAGGGTCCTATAACCCAAATTCTAACCTTACAAGCATATACTAAAAAAATACTTTTTATTAACTTAAGATAAGTAAAAAATATTCCTCACCTCATAGTGAGCGATCCGCTGAGACTCAGATATTAGCTGAGCACTGCATACTCTGCAGTAGCTGTCTGTGAATAGCCCTTGGTCCACTTCCGTAGACTTCATCTGGTGAAAGAAACAAAATGCAGGCACATGGTTACATGTCTGAATATGCTTTGGGTCAGTTAAATATTTAAACATATTTATTTTCATACATGGTCGAGTCGCCAGAAGAAAGCCATTTCTGCACAAATATCACAAAGTATCCCGCTAACATTACGCCAAACAGCACAGAGACAAGCCTCAAAACTTCTGGAACAAAGTAATTTGTAGTGATGGCTTTCTTCTGGCGACTCGACCATGCAGCCCATTTTTCTTCAAGTGCCTCCTTATTGTGTATCTTAAAACAGCCACACCACAATTTTTCAGAGAGTCCTGTATTTCAGCTGAAGTTATTTGTGGATTTTTCTTTTCATCTCGAACAATTTTCCTGGGCAGTTGTGGCTGAAATCTTTGCTGGTCTACCTGAATCCCTCAAACCAAACTTTAGGTTTTTCCCTTAAAAGTAATCATCTTGTAGTCCAACACACTTCTACAAGCTTCTCTGCTGTGCCTATTTGCACTCCTGAAAGGATTCTTCCACGATTCGCAGCAGCTTTGTTGTCATAGCGATCTACAAACCCTGTTTCCATATGATTTGGGAAATTGTGTTAGATGTAAATATAAACGGAATACAAAGATTTGCAAATCATTTTCAACCCATATTCAGTTGAATATGCTACAAAGACAACATATTTGATGATCAAACTGATACATTTTTTTTTTTTTTTTGCAAATAATCATTAACTTTAGAATTTGATGCCAGCAACACGTGACAAAGAAGTTGGGAAAGGTGGCAATAAATACTGATAAAGTTGAGGAATGCTCATCAAACACTTATTTGGAACATCCCACAGGTGAACAGGCAAATTGGGAACAGGTGGGTGCCATGATTGGGTATAAAAGTAGATTCCATGAAATGCTCAGTCATTCACAAACAAGGATGGGGCGAGGGTCACCACTTTGTCAACAAATGCGTGAGAAAATTGTTGAACAGTTTAAGAAAAAACTTTCTCAACCAGCTATTGCAAGGAATTTAGGGATTGCACCATCTACGGTCCGTAATATCATCAAAGGGTTCAGAGAATCTGGAGAAATCACTGCATGTAAGCAGCTAAGCCTGTGACCTTCGATCCCTCAGGCTGTACTGCATCAACAAGCAACATCAGTGTGTAAAGGATATCACCACATGGGCTCAGGAACACTTCAGAAACCCACTGTCAGTAACTACAGTTGGTCGCTACATCTGTAAGTGCAAGTTAAAACTCTCCTATGCAAGGCGAAAACCGTTTATCAACAACACCCAGGAACGCCGTCGGCTTCGCTGGGCCTGAGCTCATCTAAGATGGACTGATACAAAGTGGAAAAGTGTTCTGTGGTCTGACGAGTCCACATTTCAAATTGTTTTTGGAAACTGTGGATGTCGTGTCCTCCGGACCAAAGAGGAAAAGAACTATCCGGATTGTTATAGGCGCACAGTGGAAAAGCTAGTATCTGTAGTGGTATGGGGGTGTATTAGTGCCCAAGACATGGGTAACTTACACATCTGTGAAGGCGCCATTAATGCTGAAAGGTACATACAGGTTTTGGAGCAACATATGTTGCCATCCAAGCAACGTTACCATGGACGCCCCTGCTTATTTCAGCAAGACAATGCCAAGCCACGTGTTACATCAGCGTGGCTTCATAGTAAAAGAGTGCGGGTACTAGACTGGCCTGCCTGTAGTCCAGACCTGTCTCCCATTGAAAATGTGTGGCGCATTATGAAGCCTAAAATACAACAACGGAGACCCCCGGACTGTTGAGCAACTTAAGCTGTACATCAAGCAAGAATGGGAAAGAATTCCACCTGAGAAGCTTAAAAAATGTGTCTCCTCAGTTCCCAAACATTTACTGAGTGTTGTTAAAAGGAAAGGCCATGTAACACAGTGGTGAACATGCCCTTTCCTAACTACTTTGGCACGTGTTGCAGCCATGAAATTCTAAGTTAATTATTATTTGCAAAAAAAAAAATAAAGTTTATGAGTTTGAACATCAAATATGTTGTCTTTGTAGTGCATTCAATTGAATATGGGTTGAAAAGGATTTGCAAATCATTGTATTCCGTTTATATTTACATCTAACACAATTTCCCAACTCATATGGAAACGGGGTTTGTAGTTGTGCCCTTCGCAGCCTTTAATAATCCCCTTAAAATTGGGAAGGGGAAAAAAAAAATCACACAGAGATAGGTTGGGTGAGTAATGGTGTTGCTCCAGCACGGCAAAGTTCTTCTCAGCCAGGAACTGTCAAATGTTCAGCAGGTCTTTGTGAGGAGGCACGTTGTCATGGTGATGCAGTTTGTCCTGCCACATTTCTTGTGCAGTGAACAATGCAAACACGACACGATCTCTTTGTAGACATGTTAGTTGATCGTATGGCTCTATGGCAAGAACTCACAGTGGACGATGCCCATCTAACTAACGAACTGCAGACAAAATAATGTTGACTTTGCCTTGAGGATTTGATAATTCCAGGCCAAGAGGAACACTGCCCTGCTAGAAACAACCTCCCGGTTCACCAGATTTGTTTCTTCTCTTTCAAAATCTCAAGAGGGACACCATGTGGTCTCATTTTGAAGACATGATCAACATCAAAATAGTTGTGATGATGGAGCTGTGGGCGGATCATTGCAGGAATATATAATAGCATGGCAAAGAATGCTGGGAAAATGTGTTAAGACTCCCAGGGAGATTACTTTGAAGAAGAAAACTTTGTTTGAAACGGATTTTAAATACAAAAACCGAAAAGCAAACATGAAACATTATCACCACCAGGTCGTCACCGTATGATTCCATACATATCCTAATATTTGTGCACTATTGACAAGCGATGCACCGAAAATTCAATGACTTTGATCACCAAAAAAAGGCACTGCCGAAACCAAACGTTGTGACGTAAACAAGTTGCACGCGATTGTCTGGAGCGTAGACAGCATGTCTGCGATGTGAACGTAACTTTAATTTATCCCGAATATACACGCAGACAGTGATCCACTTTTAAGCTGCAGCTTGCTTTTCGTCGGAGACATCGAGGGACAGAAGTAGAGTCTCTAAACTTGAGTACAGTCTATACCAGGGGTCGGCAACCCAAAATGTTGAAAGAGCCATATTGGACCAAAAATACAAAAACAAATCTGTCTGGAGCCGCAAAAAATTAAAAGTCATATTACATACAGATAGTGTGTCATGGAATTAAGAGGACTTAAAGGAAACTAAAAGACCTCAAATATAGCTACAAATGAGGCATAATGATGCAATATGTACATATAGCTAGCCTAAATAACCTGTTAGCATCGATTAGCTTGCAGTCATGCAGTGACCAAATATGTCTGATTAGCACTCCACACAAGTCAATAATATCAACAAAACTCACCTTTCATGCACAACGTTAAAAGTTTTGTAGACAAAATGAGACAGAAAAATAAGTGGCATAAACACGTCCTAGAAAGTCGAAGAAAGTTATACATGTAAACAAACTACGGTGAGTTCAAGGACCGCCAAAATTAGTAGGACAAAACGACGCTCGCCAAATACTCGAATCAGTGAAGCATGTTTAATATAAACAGTGTGCTTTGTAACAATTAGGGAGGTTTGTGTCATGTTTGTCCTCCTACAGAAAACCTATTAAAACAAAAATAGATTTTTTTTCCCCTCATCTTTTTCCATTTTTCATACATTTTTTGAAAAAGCTCCAGAGAGCCACTAGGGCGGCGCTAAAGAGCCGCATAGAGCCGCGGGTTGCCGACCCCTGGTCTATACTAACCATACTTGCCAACCCTCCCGGATTTTCCGGCAGATTCCCGAAAACCTCCCGGAAGAGATTTTCTCCCGAAAATCTCCCGGAATTCAGCCGGCGCTGGAGGCCACGCCCCCTCCAGCTCCATGCGGACCTGGGTCCAGTGTGCGCACACAAGGAGACGAAGCAGAAGAAGGAGACCATAGTCGAAGAGCGCAGGGGAGACACTTCTCCAGGGTGCTCGGGTCTCCACAGCGGACGACTTTAGGGTGAATGATGAGTCCAGCGATTAGTTGCAAATCTTGCTTTATTGATTGCTTGCACAAAGCCAATCCAACACAAAACCAACTAGTCCCTCCCCGCACTCACGCTACCGCTCCCTCTCTTCTCTCGCCCACGCACTCACTGACGTCACTCACCTCACATGCTGTCACCTATTAAAGGGCCACACACACACATACTCTACTCTGGGAACATCTCTGCGCTGCTGACCCGTCTCCGCTCGGGATGGTGTCCTGCTGGCCCCACTATGGACTGGACTCTTACTATTATGTTGGATCCACTATGGTCTGGACTCTCACAATATTATGTCAGACCCACTCGACATCCATTGCATTCGGTCTCCCCTAGAGGGGGGGGTTACCCACATATGCGGTCCTCTCCAAGGTTTCTCATAGTCATTCACATCGACGTCCCACTGGGGTGAGTTTTTCCTTGCCCTTATGTGGGGTTTGTACCGAGGATGTCGTTGTGGCTTGTGCAGCCCTTTGAGACACTTGTGATTTAGGGCTATATAAATAAACATTGATTGATTGATTGATTGATAACACACAGTACAGTTAATAGAACAACTGTGTTTTCATTACTGTGTATTTCATAGGTGCCATTGCCCCGGAATTGTATTGCATTGTACTTTCAAGTACAACAATGAGTAGATGAGTGTTATTTGTGTGTACAGTATATGTGTAAATAAATGAACACTGAAATTCAAGTATTTCTTTTATTTATATATATAATAAAATAAATAAATATATATATATAGCTAGAATTCACTGAAAGTTAAGTATTTCATATATACTGTATATATATATATGAAATACTCAGTTGGTGAATTCTAGCTGTAAATATACTCCTCCCCTCTTAACCACGCCCCCAACCACGCCCCGCCCCACCCCCGACCACGCCCCCCACCCCCACCTCCCGAAATCGGAGGTCTCAAGGTTGGCAAGTATGATACTAACACCAGAAAAAGATGCTAAAATTTGTTGCTAGTCGTTTTTTAATGAAGTAAAAGTCACTCAAAGTCTCTAGACACTTGAAAAATTCTCAACAAAGTTTATTGTACAAAAAGCAGCAACAATTGAATATCATATAAAATATATGTCAATATTAATTAATAATAACATAGATTTGTTTTACAAACGTAAATGCATGTATCCATTTTTGAGCCTTTTTAAAGAAAAACATCATCATACCAAATAATGCAAATTATACAATGACATCATTGGCCCACCAAGCCTCTAACCTCGCCCCCACTGACACAGGTATCCTGGCAATATGGGGGAAACCCTATTAATGATAGGCAACATTTCAAAAAAGTGCAGTTCCTCTTAAAACATAAAAAATCAATAGTATATCATTAAATAAAAGAGTGCAATACATTTTATATCAATCTTTTCTTGACACCCATAGTAGATGTTGACAATAAAAAAAAGTCATACATTTAAATTGTTGCTTCTTTGGTTCAAACAAACCCTAAATTGCTGACATGTTCATAATATGTTATTTCACTAACAATTATTGTTTACTTTTACAATAATTGTCAAAACGTGGTCCTTGGGTTGTGTTTTCCCGGAATGCAAAGGAAAGTTGGCGCGGGCAAGGCGTGAATGTGAGTACATATTTATTTTAACACTAACAAACTACAAAAAGGTGCGCTTACAGGCGGAGATAAACTTGGCTAAGAAAACAAAAACTAGGACAAAGGCAAAACTATGGACGTGAAACTAATAAACACTTACTGTGACAAGAGCAAAACAAAAACGTACGTGGCACAGCATGAAGCAAACACTATGGAATAAGCAGGGCATGATAATGACAGAGGTAAACAGAGTTAGAAAGGATAATGTCACCAGGACGAACAACAGAAACAGACAGGCTTAAATAGCAGTGACATGATCAGTGAAAACAGGTGCGTGACTCAAAAGGTGCGTGACATGACAGGTGAAAACGAATGGGTTGCTATGGTGACAAACAAACAAAAGTGCACAAAGAGTCGAAAAACAAAACCGAACATGACTAAAACAAAACATGATCACACAGACATGACAATAATAAAACCTGGAGCACTTTGCTGTGTTGCAAAAAGATCAAGCTTGCCCAAAGTGCAAAATAAAGGATGAGATCCAGATGACACTTTAATAGCTTCTCCACCACGCTTGGGGAGTGACAAATATGGAAGGAAAGGGCTTATAAGGCTGGACTAATAATATTTTATATTCAACCGCAGCAGCGTCAGGAAATGTTGCACCAAGTGTATAGTACAGCAATGTTGCAAATAAGTTTACAACTTGAGGGGGGATTGGTTAAACTATGTGTGTGTGTGTGTGTGTGTGTGTGTGTGTGTGTGTGTGTGTGTGTGTGTGTGTGTGTGTGTGTGTGTGTGTGTGTGTTCTTGTATTTCTACCCTTCTTGAGACATGAAGAAGGAAAAGTACCTTCCATATGAGGAGGTGTGAACAAGCGATGTCATAAGTCATGGTCCCAATAACATTGCATCTAATAGAGTGGTGAAATATATCAAAATGAGGGTGGTCCCAAAAAGGAGGGATTTTTCAAATTGACTGTGTGTCGCTTTTAAAAGTGCTCCCCCTCTGGTCAACATGTGAAATAACAAGGGTGGGTAAAAATTTGAAGTGCTCCCCCTCTGGCCAATATATGTAAAAACAAGTGTGTGTAAGAAATTGAAATGCGTCCCCTTTGGCCAAAATTAATTCAAAAATATGTATATAGAGACATACTGTAATAACTTGAAGTAAATAATGAAGATTAAAAACAAATTACAAACAAAAAATTCAACCAAAAAAAATTAGGTAAAAGCAGTCTTTTTCTCGAAATGTGTCGACTTTTTTCTTATAAAATTGGGAACAATTTCTCATATTATTTTTGTTTGTGTCATATTTTCTCGTAAAATGATTACTTTTGAATACAAAATGGTGTCGTTTAAAATTCAGACTTTTATCACAATATTGCCAATTTTATTTTGTGGTTCTCGTAAAACAGTGAAATTTTTTCAGTAAAATTATGACTTTTGTCATCATTTTGCCAAGTAAAATTCAGATTATTGTTATAATATTGACAACATTTGAAAGTTTTCTTATAAAATTGTGACTTTTGTCGAGTACAATACGACTCTTTTCATAAAATTGCCAAAATGTTAAGCTTTTTTTGTAAAATTGTGACAGTTATTTAGTAAAATTCCAACTCTTATCATAATATTGCACAAATGTTCAGTTTTTCTTGTAAAATTTCAACTTGCTTTGAGTAAAATTGCGACTTTTATTATAACACTGTCAAAATTCTACGTGTTTCTTGTGAAATTCTAACTCATTTTTCACAAGTTTTTTTATATTTGCATAGTATGTATATATTATTAATGTTGTAAATACAAATTTTTATACATATAGAAAGGGTGGTCCTAAAAAGGTAGGCATTTTTCGGCGGTCTTGAGAAGGTCACAAATACAATAATGTGTGTGTGTGTGTGTGTGTGTGTGTGTGTGTGTGTGTGTGTGTGTGTGTGTGTGTGTGTGTGTGTGTGTGTGTTCTTGTATTTCTACCCTTCTTGAGACATGAAGAAGAAAAAGTAGCTTGGGATCATGAGGGTGATCCCAAAAAGGAGGGATTTTTCAAATTGACTGTGTGTTGCTTTTAAAAGTGCTCCCCCTCTGGTCAACATATGAAATAACAAGTGTGTGTAAGAAATTGAAATGCGCCTTAGTTAAAAAAATAAAATAAATATGCATATAGAGACAAACTGTAATAACTTTAAGTAAATCCATCCATCCATTTTCTACCGCTTATTCCCTTTGGGGTCGCGGGGGGCGCCGGAGCCTATCTCAGCTACAATCGGGCGGAAGGCGGGCTACACCCTGGACAAGTCGCCACCTTATCGCAGGGCCAACACAGATAGACATACAACATTCACACACTAGGGCCAATTTAGTGTTGCCAATCAACTTATCCCCAGGTGCATGTCTTTGGAAGTGGGAGGAAGCCGGAGTACCCGGAGAGAACCCACGCAGTCACGGGGAGAACATGCAAACTCCACACAGAAAGATCCCGAGCCCGGGATTGAACCCAACTACTCAGGACCTTCGTATTGTGAGGCAGATGCACTAACCCCTCTACCACCGTGCTGCCCTACTTTAAGTAAATAATGAAGATTAAAAACCAATTACAAAAAAAACAAAAACATTTTTTTTTACTAAAAGCAGTCTTTTTCTCAAAATGTGTCGACTTTTTTCTTATAAAATTGGGAACAATTTCTCATATTCTTTCTGTTTGTGTAATATTTTCTCGTAAAATGATTACTTTTGTATGTAAAATGTTTACTTTTTAATGCAAAATGGCGACATTTGTCATTTAAAATTCTGACTTTTATCACAATATTCCCAATTTTTTTCGTCTGTTCTTGTAAAATAGGGACATATTTTGAGTAAATTTACGACTTTTTTTAATACTTTTGCCAAGTAAAATTCAGATAATTATTATAATATTGCCAACATTTTAAAGTTTTCTTATACAATTGTGACTTTTGTCGAGTAAAATTGCGACTCTTTTTTTTATAAAATTGCCAAAATTCTAAGCTTTTCTTGTAAAATTGCGACAGTTATTTAGTAAAATTCCAATTTGTATCATAATGTTGCACAAATGTTCCGTTTTTCTTGTAAAATTTCGACTTGCATTGAGTAAAATTACGACTTTTATTATAACACTGCCAAAATTCTACGTTTTTCTTGTGAAATTCTAACTCATTTTTCACAACAAGCTTTTTTTTTATTGGCATAGTATGTATATATTATTAATGTTGTAAATACAAATCTTTACTGTATATATCTAGAAAGGGTGGTCCTAAAGAGGTAGGCATTGTTCTCAGGTCTCAAGAAGGTAACAAATACAATAATGTGTGTGTGTGTGTGTGTGTGTGTGTGTGTGTGTGTGTGTGTGTTCTTGTATTTCTACCCTTCTTGAGACTTGAAGAAGGAAAAGTAGCTTCCATATGAGGAGGTGTGAACAAGTGATGACATAAGTCATGGTCCCAATAACATTGCATCTAATAGAGCATGTCTCATTTGCACCCCTGGTGGTGAATTTTTAAACACATCACCAAGTAGAGACAGAAAAAATGCATTTGTGTTAATAATATAAATGAAAAATTTGGCTATGAAATAGACAATAGGCCTGTTGTATTGGAAAAGTTTGTTGTATGTTCATATTGTTGTTTTATGTTAAAATACTGAACAGATGTTTATTGGGATAAGGTAAACATCTGTTCAGTATTTAAACATAAAAGTGTTTGATTGTGAGGCATTAAAAGCCACAAAATGCAACGGGTCCATCAGACCCACAAACGCTGGCTGAGTAACAACAATATGAACGTTGCACGGAAAATTTCTCTGCCAGTTTCTGCATCCCACAGGGATTCTTCTTTTGTGTTTCTGCACCTGCGGTTCCCATACAAGGTTGCAACATTGTTTGTCAACACTGTCTACCTCTCATTTTCTCGCACATTTGACCCTCTGATGTTCTACACTCTGTCCTCCTCCTGGTCTAGGCCTGCTGTGTGTTTGTGTGTGTGTGTGTGTGTGTGGTACACAGAACATCAATTTCCACACTTCTATTAGCCCCCGGGTCCAGTGGACCCGAACAATCTTATATGTAATAGAAATGTGTAGGGGGGGTGTATGGTGTGTGTTCATTAAATATGCATTCTGATATATGTTCTTCACAGAAAATGAGCCAAAGTCAGTGAGTCTCAGTTTGAAAAATTAATTAATTGTATCATTTTTCTTTTAATAAAAAAATGAAAATGGGTCCCACAGACCCGAACGCCACACAAGGGTTAAATGACTTCAGTTGTGTTCCGGCAATGTTTGCAAAGAAAACAATACTTGACAGTCAGTGAGGTGGTCGCCTGATATAATGAGAGGGAAACACTGTCCAAGTATCTAAATCTTCCTTGGTGATGAATTAATTAAGGTAATGGATTTTACAACATACACAAGGGTTGAATTTCATTGAAATGAGAGGCTAGGACAATTATTAATTTTCCCCCTGCGTAATTGGATACCTGGAGTCAGGGCAATTGTAAACCAACAGGGGGGTTCTTTGCACAATTTAATCATCAATACCTAATCAGACGAGGAGCTGGCAGCATCATTCAATTCACGACATCGATCAGTGAACTAGTGCCACAAGCCGGCTTTTCACTTTGGTCAAAGACAAGCTCGGGACAGGGAAGCCATTAAGGGAAACAATCCTCAATCTTGTTTTTGTCACACCTAGTCAGCAGTGTTTAGACTCTGACTTTCACTCTGATAGAACAGAGCTGCTGGAGTCATGAAGAGGTGCAAAGACGAAGGTTTGGTCACGGCAGCATTTCAGGTCAGGTCTGTGGCGGTCGTGTATAGACAGAGTATGGACGACTCGGTCTCGGACGGTGTCCTCATTAATTGCTCAAAAGACCCTCACATGACTACAGGACCGACTTTGAGCTGGCCCCAGCTGGAGCTATGCTGTACCCTGCACTGCACTTATTCATTCCACATCTCTTTCCATCGAAGAGGGTTTTTTGTGTGTGTAAACAAGCCCTGTTGTGTAGCATTGAGCCGCACCAATCGCCAAAACTGCGGGAAATATTCGCATCGTTTTTTAACCCACAACCCGAAAAGAAGAAAGGTATGGGAAGTGAATGTTCGTCGGTAATGCTGGAATGTCAATGCCAACTCTATCTCTTTGCACTTCCCCATCATTCCAGCAGTACTTGGTTGCTTTGTTGGGTCTGCTCCTGTCACCTGGCCATGCTCCCCCCACCCCAGCAGAGAACACCGCAGAGGCCACCACAGTGTATATGTTATTTTTTTTGTTGTCCTTGTTTTACTTTTGTAGCTGTATGTATCAGCTCTGCTCTTTTAATGTCTTTAAAGGGGAACATTATCACCAGACCTATGTAAGCATCAATATATACCTTGATGTTGCAGAAAAAAGACCATATATTTTTTTTAACCGATTTCCGAACTCTAAATGGGTGAATTTTGGCGAATTAAACGCCTTTCTATTATTCGCTCTCGAAGCGATGATGTCACAACGTGACGTCACATCGGGAAGCAATCCGCCATTTTCTCAAACACCGAGTCAAATCAGCTCTGTTATTTTCCGTTTTTTCGACTGTTTTCCGTACCTTGGAGACATCATGCCTCATCGGTGTGTTGTCGGAGGGTGTAACAACACAAACAGGGACGAATTCAAGTTGCACCAGTGGCCCAAAGATGCGAAAGTGGCAAGAAATTGGACGTTTGTTCCGCACACTTTACCGACGAAAGCTATGCTACGACAGAGATGGCAAGAATGTGTGGATATCCTGCGACACTCAAAGCAGATGCATTTCCAACGATAAAGTCAAAGAAATCTGCCGCCAGACCCCCAGGAAAAGAGAGCGGACGAGGGTATGTCTACAGAATATATTAATTGATGAAAATTGGGCTGTCTGGACTCTCAAAGTGCATGTTGTTGCCAAATGCATTTCATATGCTGTAAACCTAGTTCATAGTTGTTAGTTTCCTTTAATGCCAAACAAAGACATACCGATCGTTGGTTAGAAGGCGATCGCCGAATTCATCCTCGCTTCCTCCCGTGTCGCTTTCTCCCGTGTCGCTGGCTGTCGTGTCGTTTTCGTCGGTTTCGCTTGCATACGGTTCAAACCGATATGGCTCAATAGCTTCAGTTTCTTCTTCAATTTTGTTTTCGCTACCTGCCTCCACACTACAACCATCCGTTTCAATACATGCGTAATCTGTTGAATCGCTTAAGCCGCTGAAATCCGAGTCTGAATCCGAGCTAATGTCGCTATAGCTTGCTATTCTATCCGCCATGTTTGTTTGTATTGGCATCACTATGTGACGTCACAGAAAAATGGACGGGTGTATATAACGATGGTTAAAATCAGGCATTTTGAAGCTTTTTTTAGGGATATTGCGTGATGGGTAAAATTTTGAAAAAAACTTCGAAAAATAAAATAAACCACTGGGAACTGATTTTTAATGGTTTTAACCCTTCTGAAATTGTGATAATGTTCCCCTTTAATGTCCTTTGTGTTCTTTGATGTTTGATGTTTTCCCTCTTACACACATGCTTATGTGTGCTATGGCTATTAGGTATTTTTTTCTTTGGCCTCAGTTTGGACCCCCCTCCAAGGGCCCAGGATTAGACTGATTTTTTTTTTCTCACCCCCCCTCCCCATCTGTTTCACACCTTTTAGGTTGGCAGACCCGTCAGCGATCCTGTTCTGTCTCCCTGTAATGTCTGTCTGCTCTTGAACGGGATTGTGTTGAAAATCTTATTTTCCCCCCAGGCATACTTGCCAACTCTCCCGGATTTTCCGGGAGACTCCCGAAATTCAGCGCCTCTCCCGAAAACCTCCCGGGACAAATTTTCTCCCGAAATTCAGGCGGACCTGAGTGACGTGTGGACAGCCTGATTTCAAGTCCGCTTTCCCACAATATAAACAGCATGCCTGCCCAATCACATTATAACTGTAGAATGATCGAGGGCGAGTTCTTAGTTTCTTATGTGGGTTTATTGTTAGGCAGTTTCATTAACGTCCTTCCAGCGCGGCAACAACACACAACAACAGCAGTCACGTTTTCGTCTACCGTAAAGCAGTTCGTCTGCCGTAAACAGCAATGTTGTGACACTCTTAAACAGGACAATACTGCCATCTACTGTGCATGCATATGTGACAATAACATCTACGGCTTTTGGAGAGTGCAGTGCACAACTGCACACACAACAAGGAGACGAAGCAGAATGCAACATCAGAGAGGGTGTTCAGCATGGTTAGAAAAATAGTGACAGAGAATAGAACAAGGATGGACAATTCAACCCTTAACACAACAATGA
The DNA here is from genome assembly GCF_033978685.3 of Nerophis lumbriciformis. Classification (NCBI taxonomy): domain Eukaryota; kingdom Metazoa; phylum Chordata; class Actinopteri; order Syngnathiformes; family Syngnathidae; genus Nerophis; species Nerophis lumbriciformis. Next base: position 19,363,404 of record NC_084559.2, read on the forward strand.
GTAGATGAGTGTTATGTGTGTGTATATGTGTAAATAAATGAACACTGAAATTCAAGTATTTCTCATATATATATATATATATATATATATTTGAAATACTTGACTTGGTGAATTCTAGCTGTAAATATACTCCTCCCCTCTTAACCACGCCCCCCAACCACGCCCCCCCCCACCTCCCGAAATCGGAGGTCTCAAGGTTGGCAAGTATGCCCCCAGGGATTAATAAAGTATTTCGGATTCTGATTCTGTACTGACAGTGGACTACCATTTTCAATGCCAACAAATAAAATGACTTAAAAAACGGTCCAACATAAGTTAATTTCAACACCTTCAAATTTGTTAATGAAAACTATAACAAGTTTGCAATCAAACAGCTGGTGTCTGTGTGCTCTGCTGATTGCACCTCCAAGAGCTGCAATCAATCAGCACTCATCGCACCTGTCGTTGATAAGCTTCCTGGGCTTCTTAAGCCAGTGCAGACGTGCGTTCCGGGCCAGAACGTAGCTACCTGTCCTGCACAGTAAGCCATACCAGTCTAGCTCTATACATAATCTCTCTCTGTGCTTTTCCCCCGTCGTGTTGATTGTCTGGTGTCCTCCTTGTCGTTCCAACAGCAGACCTCCGTTCCCGCGTGACGAGCTGTGTGTCTCTACTCCCAGCGTTCCCTTTGTTTCCTTGACTGCCTCTTGGATCTCGACCTCCCGCCTGGACACGAACCTTCGACGCCTTGCTACAGCCCCAAACTTCCTGCCTGCTCACGGACCTCCGAGCGCCGACCTTCCGCCTCTCGCTCAACACTACCGGTAACACTCAACAGCTAATCACCACACATAGTCACACACCACACACATTTTGGATTTATTACACACTTCATTTCTGATTATTATATATTGTGCATGTATAATAAATAACATACAGCTAAATACTACGCCCCTGTTGTCTGTGCCGTCTCCTTCCCCCTGTACACAACAGCTGGTGCGTAATTAGTACAATACATACAGTATTAACATTTTGTGGCTTAACATACAGCAACTTGTGAGATGACAAACACATTAAAAATTAAACAATACTGTCATCGAACGTTTTGGACTTGCAACTGCAATTGCAACTTAATGTCATACCTGCAAATGATACTCAGAAATCTGATAAATAAACAAGAAACAGCAACTGGAAAGCAGTTATAATATTCAGCTCATTTTAAATGTTACAATAAAAATGTGGTTTATCATTAAAAACAATTGATATTTATTAACACACACAGAACTACCGAAAATTGGTATATATCTATATATATATATATATATATATATATATATATATATATATATATATATATATATATACATATATATATATAGATAGATATATACACCTTTATATATACATACACATTTGTATGTGTATACATATATATATATATATATATGTGTGTGTATATATATATGTGTGTGTGTATGTATATATATATATATATATATATATATATATATATATATATATATATATATATATATTTGTGTATGTGTGTGTGTGTATATATATATATGTAAAAACCACAAAATTCTACAGAATGGACATACCAGAACACCACACCTTACTGGACAGAAGCATCACCAAATCATACAAAAAAGCGCAACCCAACACCTTACAGAACATCCACCTGGAAAATAAAAGGATCGCGGCTGAACTGGACATTGATGACAGGGTGGACGCCACAGCCAACAAGGAAGCCTTCATCACATTGAAGGACCACAAACCCAACTTCGCAAATAACCCAACATGCCGACTAATAAACCCAACTAAATCTGAAATAGGAAAAATCAGCAAAATAATCCTGGACAGAGTCAACACAAAAATCAAGGACAAAACACCACTCAACCAATGGAGAAATACAGCAGCAGTAATCAAATGGTTCAACAACATCCAAGACAAACAACAGCACAACTTTATCTCCTTTGATATCGAGGAATTTTACCCTTCCATCACGCAAGACCTACTGACTCAAGCACTAGACTTCGCCTCAGACTACGACTCAATCACAGGCAACGAAAGAAACATCATCATCCACGCAAAAAACTCCATTCTCATCCACAACAGTACACCATGGCAAAAAAAGAACAATGCAACATTTGACGTCACTATGGGAAGTTTTGACGGAGCAGAAACGTGTGAACTCGTTGGGAGTTTCCTCCTCTCCCAGCTCGCTAGCCTCAATCTGAACCTTGGTATTTACCGCGATGACGGACTGGCAGTGTGTCGCGCCTCGCCAAGGAGCAGCGAGAATACCAAGAAGGGCATATGCCAAATTTTCAAAGAGAACGGCCTACGGATCACGATTGAAGCCAACAAGCAAACCGTCAACTTCCTTGACGTCACTTTCAACCTGAGAAATAACAGCTACCAACCATTCACGAAACCCAACACAACACTCCAATACGTGCACCATGACAGCAACCACCCACCCACCACCACGAAAAGAATACCTACCGGAATCAATAAAAGGCTATCGATGCTGTCATCTAGCAAAGCTGAATTTGAACAAGCAACCCCCCCGTACCAAAAAGCCCTTGATGAAAGCGGATACAATTTCACCCTCACCTATAAACCCACGCCAGGAAACCAGCCAAAAAAGAACAGAAAACGAAACGACATCATCTGGTACAACCCCCCATACAGCAAAAACGTCTCAACGAACATTGGACACAAATTCCTCAATCTGATTGACAAACACTTTCCCAAAGACAACAACCTAAGAAAAGTATTCAACAAGAACAACATTAAATTGAGCTACAGCTGCATGAACAATATACGACAAATCATCTCAAACCACAACAAAACAATTGCAAATGAGCCGTCGACCCCCAGTCAGAGCGACTCCAAAACCAACAAAGCATGTAACTGTCGAAAGAAACCTGATTGCCCCCTCAACGGGGGGTGCTTACAAACATCAGTTGTCTACCAATCTAAGGTAATACGCAAGGACATCAACACATCCGACACATATGTAGGATTAACCGAGGGTGAATTCAAAACCAGATGGAACAATCACAAGGCTTCTTTCAGGAACAAAAACCTGCGAAATACCACAGAACTCAGCAAACACATTTGGGACCTCAAAGACAATAATGTTGAATATTCAATAACATGGCAAATTCTTGCATCCAGCACACCTTACAATAGTGGTAATAAAAGATGCAACCTATGCTTGAAAGAGAAACTGTTTATTATTTACCGTCCAGACCTGTCATCCCTCAACAAGCGCAGCGAAATTGTAACAACATGCCGCCATAGACGGAAACACCTCCTAGGTAACACATGAGCCAATCACCACGCCCCTAGGCCAGCCTGTACCCACCCACTCTGTGCCCTATATAAACCATGGTATGCGAATGCTCCCATTAAAATCTCCTGATGATTGAGGGTACCCCCCCTCATGAAACAGGCCTGTAGAGATGAAATAGTCTTGTGATTTTTTTCCCCACACATACATATATATATGTATATATATATATATATATATATATATATATATATATATATATATACATATATATATATATATATGTGTGTGTGTGTGTGTGCATAAATAAATATATATATATATATATATATATATATATATATATGTGTGTGTGTGTGTGTGTGTATAAATATATATATATATATATATATATATACACCTTTATACATACATACATATGTGTATGTGTATACACATATCTATACTGTATATATGTATGTATATAAATATATATACATATATATATATACATATATATATGTATATATATATGTGTGTGTGTATATATGTGTGTGTATAGATATATAGATATATATATATATATATATGTATATATATATATATATATATATATATATATATATATATATATATACATATATATATATATATATATATATATATATACTGTATATAAGCAGGTATATGTATGTATATATATGTGTGTGTGTATATATATATATATATATATATATATATATATATATATATATATATATATATATATATATATATATATATATATATATATACACATATACACACATACAGTATATATACTTGCCCTCGGCCAAATGTTTTTAGCCCAACATGGTCCCTGAATTCTAAAAACAGAATTCTAAAATATTAAAATAGAACAAAATTATTTTGGAAAAAAATAAAATGCAAATTGGAAACAATAGGATTTCATAGGGCCCACAATTATACATCCTTCTACTTTTTGTTATACAATAAAATGGCTAATAGTTTGAACTCAGGTTGCTAACTAAATGTAGACCAAATACTTTTTGCTGTAATGCAATATATAGGATCAATCCGTCAAACTATACTAATACAGCAACATCTACATCACTGTATCGCATTTTCACACACATTCCACCAATTTGACTGATTAACTACAGGGGAACTGCACTTTTTTGGCAATTTTCCCTATCGTTCACAATCCTTATGAGAGACAAGAAGAAGAACATCTATTTAACTCTAAATCCAAAAGTGCATAATTCAGGTGTGACATGCACTGAACATCACTGGCAATCAAGCTTGGAGGTCTTCTTGCAAAAGGTGAGAAAGCATCGGGGAGTTCTTTCACTCAGCATCCTTAAATGTCACCTTGAGACAATCACGTGGTCTCTTACTAGGGGAGGGGTGGCGGGCAAGTGAGGACCCCCCCCCCCCCCCGATGGATGCAAGACTTGTTTATGCGCTGTGAGGGCAACCTCCACTCACTTCCACACACACGCACACGCATGCATCGACACGCAGCCACCCACCCAACAAGCCTGCAGCAGACAAAACAAACAATGGACGTGTTTGTAAATAAAGTCAGGTTGAAAGATGACTTTACCTGTAAGTGCATACTGTAGCTCTGGCACAGGTGTGTGGGGAACACCTCCAGCTGATGTTGCACTTGGAGGCTCAGCGTGTAATCCATCAACCGGAGCTGCGTGGACGGCGACAGAGTGTGGCGGGAGGCGCGTGGACTTCTAGCCGCGGTACTTTCATTCTAGTAGCAGATGCCCTGCTGGCTCCGCCCACCCGCGATCCTATTGGTGGACAGCATTTGTCAACACACTCCAACCAGGGACCACAAATAGTCCTCACACTTTCATGCTGTCCATGAATTAATTAATTAATTTATTCCGGCAGACATGTATAGCAACACTTCATCACTCTTTGTAATTTGACTGACATGCAACGTAATAATGTTATGGTTACACAGAGAGATGTATTATTCCATCCATCCATTTTCTACCGCTTATTCCCTTCGGGTCGTGGGGGGTGATGGAGCCTATCTCAGCTGTAGTAAATATATATATATATATATATATATATATATATATATATATATATATATATATATATATATATATATATATATATATATATATATATATATACAAACCCCGTTTCCATATGAGTTGGGAAATTGTGTTCGATGTAAATATAAACGGAATACAATGATTTGCAAATCCTTTTCAACCCATATTCAGTTGAATATGCTACAAAGACAACATATTTGATGTTCAAACTCATAATTTTTGCAAATAATAAATAACTTAGAATTTCATGGCTGCAACACGTGCCAAAGTAGTTGGGAAAGGGCATGTTCACCACTGTGTTACATGGCCTTTCCTTTTAACAACACTCAGTAAAGGTTTGGGAACTGAGGAGACACATTTTTTAAGCTTCTCAGGTGGAATTCTTTCCCATTCTTGCTTGATGTACAGCTTAAGTTGTTCAACAGTCCGGGGGTCTCTATTTAGGTATTTTAGGCTTCATAATGCGCCACGTATTTTCAATGGGAGACAGGTCTGGACTACAGGCAGGCCAGTCTAGTACCCGCACTCTTTTACTATGAAGCCACGTTGATGTAACACGTGGCTTGGCATTGTCTTGCTGAAATAAGCAGGGGCGTCCATGGTAACGTTGCTTGGATGGCAACATATGTTGCTCCAAAACCTGTATGTACCTTTCAGCATTAATGGCGCCTTCACAGATGTGTAAGTTACCCATGTCTTGGGCACTAATACACCCCCATACCATCACACATGCTGGCTTTTACACTTTGCACCTATAACAATCCGGATGGTTCTTTTCCTCTTTGGTCCGGAGGACACGACATCCACAGTTTCCAAAAACAATTTGAAATGTGGACTCGTCAGACCACAGAACACTTTTCCACTTTGTATCAGTCCATCTTAGATGAGCTCAGGCCCAGCAAAGCCGACAGCGTTTCTGGGTGTTGTTGATAAACGGTTTTAGCCTTGCATGGAAACGGGGTTTGTATATACAGTATATACAAACCCCGTTTCCATATGAGTTGGGAAATTGTGTTAGATGTAAATATAAACGGAATACAATGATTTGCAAATCATTTTCCAACCCATATTCAATTGAATATGCTACAAACATATTTGATGTTCAAACTGATAAACTTTTTTTTTTTTTTTTTTGCAAATAATCATTAACTTTAGAATTTGATGCCAGCAACACGTGACAAAGAAGTTGGGAAAGGTGGCATTAAATACTGATAAAGTTGAGGAATGCTCATCAAACACTTATATGGATCAGGTGAATGCCATGATTGGGTATAAAAACAGCTTCCCAAAAAATGCTCAGTCTTTCACAAGAAAGGATGGGGCGAGGTACACCCCTTTGTCCACAACTGCGTGAGCAAATAGTCAAACAGTTGAAGAACAACGTTTATCAAAGTGCAATTGCAAGAAATTTAGGGATTTCAACATCTACGGTCCGTAATATCATCAAAAGGTTCAGAGAATCTGGAGAAATCACTCCACGTAAGCGGCACGGCCGGAAACCAACATTGAATGACTGTGACCTTCGATCCCTCAGACGGCACTGTATCAAAAACCGACATCAATCTCTAAAGGATATCACCACATGGGCTCAGGAACACTTCAGAAAACCACTGTCACTAAATACAGTTCATCGCTACATCTGTAAGTGAAAGTTAAAGCTCTACTATGCAAAGCGAAAGCCATTTATCAACAACATCCAGAAATACCGCTGACTTCTCTGGGCCCGAGATCATCTAAGATGGACTCATGCAAAGTGGAAAAGTGTTCTGTGGTCTGACGAGTCCACATTTCAAATTGTTTTTGGAAATATTCGACATGGTGTCATCCGGACCAAAGGGGAAGCGAACCATCCAGACTGTTATCGACGCAAAGTTCAAAAGCCAGCATCTGTGATGGTATGGGGGTGCATTAGTGCCCAAGGCATGGGTAACTTACACATCTGTGAAGGCACCATTAATGCTAAAAGGTACTTACAGGTTTTGGAACAACATATGCTGCCATGTAAGCGCCGTCTTTTTCATGGACGCCCCTGCTTATTTCAGCAAGACAATGCCAAGCCACATTCAGCACGTGTTACAACAGCGTGGCTTCGTAAAAAAAGAGTGCGGGTACTTCCCTGGCCCGCCTGCAGTCCAGACCTGTCTCCCATCGAAAATGTGTGGCGCATTATGAAGCGTAAAATACGACAGCGGAGACCCCGGACTGTTGAACGACTGAAGCTCTACTTAAAACAAGAATGGGAAATAATTCCACTTTCAAAGCTTCAACAATTAGTTTCCTCAGTTCCCAATCGTTTATTGAGTGTTGTTAAAAGAAAAGTTGATGTAACACAGTGGTGAGCATGCCCTTTCCCAACTACTTTGGCACGTGTTGCAGCCATGAAATTCTTAGTCAATTATTATTTGCAAAAAAAAAATAAAGTTTATGAGTTTGATTATCAAATATGTTGTCTTTGTAGTGCATTCAACTGAATATGGGTTGAAAAGGATTTGCAAATCATTGTATTCCGTTTATTTTTACATTTATATAAAACTATGTGGATATGGGTAGTGTCAGTACCTATTACCTTCTCAATATGCTGATACGCTGAGGAAATGGGTTCCAACATTAGCACGGCTTATTGCGGTTTCTGGTACTGTATGCGCATCAGGCACATGTGAGGTGATATTTGCTTGGCATAATATAATGCATTACATGTCATGATTTGTGTCTTGACATGGTAGTAGGCTATTTGATTTATGCGTAACGTGGGTTGGCTCATAGAATTGCACTCTGCAGTGAAATATGTTGATATGCGAACATGTAAGAGAATGCAGTGTGTCAGGTTTGATGCAACATGGGGTTATGCTGGACAAAATGTGGCGGTCATTTTACTGTTGGTCTTGGCTGGCCATTAAAGTAGGCCTATGCAATATATAATACAAACCCCGTTTCCATATGAGTTGGGAAATTGTGTTAGATGTAAATATAAACAGAATACAATGATTTGCAAATCCTTTTCAACCCATATTCAATTGAATGCACTCCAAAGACAACATATTTGATGTTCAAACTCATAAACTTTTTTTTCTTTTTTTTTGCAAATAATAATTAACTTAGAATTTCATGGCTGCAACATGTGCCAAAGTAGTTGGGAAAGGGCATGTTCACCACTGTGTTACATGGCCTTTCCTTTTAACAACACTCAGTAAACGTTTGGGAACTGAGGAGACACATTTTTTAAGCTTCTCAGGTGGAAATCTTTCCCATTCTTGCTTGATGTACAGCTTAAGTTGTTCAACAGTCCGGGGGTCTCCGTTGTGGTATTTTAGGCTTCATAATGCGCCACACATTTTCAATGGGAGACAGGTCTGGACTACAGGCAGGCCAGTCTAGTACCTGCACTGTTTTACTATCAAGCCTGGTTGATGTAACACGTGGCTTGGCATTGTCTTGCTGAAATAAGCAGGGGCGTCCATGGTAACGTTGCTTGGATGGCAACATATGTTGCTCCAAAACCTGTATGTACCTTTCAGCATTAATGGGGCCTTCACAGATGTGTAGGTTACCCATGTCTTGGGCACTAATACACCCCCATACCATCACACATGCTGGCTTTTCAACTTTGCGCCTATAACAATCCGGATGGTTCTTTTCCTCTTTGGTCCGGAGGACACGACGTCCACAGTTTCCAGAAACAATTTGAAATGTGGACTCGTCAGACCACAGAACACTTTTCCACTTTGTATCAGTCCATCTTAGATGAGCTCAGGCCCAGCGAAGCCGACGGCGTTTCTGGGTGTCGTTGATAAACGGTTTTCGTCTTGCATAGGAGAGTTTTAACTTGCACTTACAGATGTAGCGACCAACTGTAGTTACTGACAGTGGGTTTCTGAAGTGTTCCTGAGCCCATGTGATGATATCCTTTACACACTGATGTCGCTTGTTGATGCAGTATAGCCTGAGGGATCGAAGGTCACGGGCTTAGCTGCTTACGTGCAGTGATTTCTCCAGATTCTCTGAACCCTTTGCTGATATTACGGACCGTAGATGGTGAAATCCCTAAATTCCTTGCAATAGCTGGTTGAGAAAGGTTTTTCTTAAACTGTTCAACAATTTGCTCACGCAATTGTTGACAAAGTGGTGACCCTCGCCCCATCCTTGTTTGTGAATGACTGAGCGTTTCATGGAATCTACTTTTATACCCAATCATGGCACCCACCTGTTCCCAATTGGCCTGTTCACCTGTGGGATGTTCCAAATAAGTGTTTGATGAGCATTCCTCAACTTTATCAGTATTTATTGCCACCTTTCCCAACTTCTTTGTCACGTGTTGCTGGCATCAAATTCTAAAGTTAATGATTATTTGCAAAAAAAAAATGTTTATCAGTTTGAACATCAAATATGTTGTCTTTGTAGCATATTCCGTTTATATTTACATCTAACACAATTTCCCAACTCATATGGAAACGGGGTTTGTATATTATTATACAACATTATTTGGATTGTGTTCCTTGCGGTCAAAGTAGACATTTTAGCAGGGTAATGCCAACAATCTGTCACGACTCCCGACTAAATTATTGCAACAGCCAACAACAAATGTGTTACTTGAAATTAACAGTAATGTGACTCAATAATATGTAAATAAGAATTCCTGCCTAACAAATGACTTTCCATACATAAATAAGGATAACATACCAAATCAAATGTTACAGATGTATAGACTCAGGCCTACTACCATGGAAGGTCATTCCTTTTTTTGAAAACCCTTCAAATATTAAATATTTAATGAGATTAGAGTGCATAATGTACTGTCTGTGAGTTTTAAAGGGGAACATTATCACCAGACCTATGTAAGCGTCAATATATACCTTGATGTTGCAGAAAAAAGACCATATTTTTTTTTAACCGATTTCCGAACTCTAAATGGGTGAATTTTGGCGAATTAAACGCCTTTCTATTATTCGCTCTCGGAGTTGTGACGTCACATCGGGAAGCAATCCGCCATTTTCTCAAACACATTACAAACACCGCGTCAAATCAGCTCTGTTATTTTCCGTTTTTTCGACTGTTTTCGTACCTTGGAGACATCATGCCTCGTCGGTGTGTTGTCGGAGGGTGTAACAACACGAACAGGGACGGATTCAAGTTGCACCAGTGGCCCAAAGATGCGAAAGTGGCGAGAAATTGGACGTTTGTTCCGTACACTTTACCGACGAAAGCTATGCTATGACAGAGATGGCAAGAATGTGTGGATATCCTGCGACACTCAAAGCAGATGCATTTCCAATGATAAAGTCAAAGAAATCTGCCGCCAGACCCCCATTGAATCTGCCGGAGTGTGTGAGCAATTCAGGGACAAAGGACCTCGGTAGCACGGCAAGCAATGGCGGCAGTTTGTTCCCGCAGACGAGCGAGCTAAACCCCCTATCGATCCTAGCTTCCCTGGTCTGCTGACATCAACTCCAAAACTGGACAGATCAGCTTTCAGGAAAAGAGAGCGGATGAGGGTATGTCTACAGAATATATTAATTGATGAAAACTGGGCTGTCTGCACTCTCAAAGTGCATGTTGTTGCCAAATGTATTTCATATGCTGTAAACCTAGTTCATAGTTGTTAGTTTCCTTTAATGCCAAACAAACACATACCAATCGTTGGTTAGAAGGCGATCGCCGAATTCGTCCTCGCTTTCTCCCGTGTCGCTGGCTGTCGTGTCGTTTTCGTCGGTTTCGCTTGCATACGGTTCAAACCGATATGGCTCAATAGCTTCAGTTTCTTCTTCAATTTCGTTTTCGCTACCTGCCTCCACACTACAACCATCCGTTTCAATACATGCGTAATCTGTTGAATCGCTTAAGCCACTGAAATCCGAGTCTGAATCCGAGCTAATGTCGCTATAGCTTGCTGTTCTTTCCGCCATGTTTGTTTGTATTGGCATCACTATGTGACGTCACAGGAAAATGGACGGGTGTATATAACGATGGTTAAAATCAGGCACTTTGAAGCTTTTTTTAGGGATATTGCGTGATGGGTAAAATTTTGAAAAAAACTTCGAAAAATATAATAAGCCACTGGGAACTGATTTTTAATGGTTTTAACCCTTCTGAAATTGTGATAATGTTCCCCTTTAAGTAAGAGTCTTACATCAATAAGGTTAGGGTTAGAGTACTTAGAATATGTTCCCCTAGTGTCCAAATAACTCTAAATTAAGTCTTTGTTACTTAGAATATGTTCCCCATACTAAAATGTTACCCAAATTATTAGGCACATTTGGCAGAACATCAGTCAATGTTGTTGTAAAATAAACTACATGTTCGGATCCGCTCTTCGTGTAGGTGGCGTGACTCTAAGAAGCAATGACAGTGGCAGTTGATGGGAATAACGTCTTTAATAAACAAAAAGAATGCGCTCAAAAGTAGTGGCACAGTATACAACAATGCACAAAGGCAAAAACTACAGAGGTGCTTGATAATGCACGCAGGAATATAGAGGCAAATAAGTCCAAGAAGCAACCAAATGCAAAAATACAAAATCACAAAGCTGTGCAAGAATCATAAAGCAAACAAACTAATTTCCCTCAGGAGAAAACAGCAGAGTCTGGAACAAAGAAGAAATGAGCCGCCGAAGCTGTGAAACTTGCTTAAATAGTCCTCAGGTGATAATTAGTGGCAGGTGAAAAGCATCATCACTAATCACTCTGAAAACAGGAGTGAAGCCACTGCAAACCAACACACACAGTAAAGGTAGTGGGAACAAAATAAGAGCTTCAGCACAGCATCTCTGTGCAAATGGTATCACTTACAACATTTGCAACATGTCCTAACTCTGTCTCTCCTGATTCTTTTAACTAGGTCAGAATAGCAGGTCAGTTGTGAATCATATTGGGAGAAGAGGAGGAAGAAAAACCTGTAAATGTCAGTGTAAATGTCTTGCATTTGCCCGTCAGCACTGAACTCATTATGCACATGTCAGTAAAAGCTCTGTGCAAAATTAAACTTGGTGAATGCTATGCAACATTTCCACAATTTGCCAAGATGTTTTTTTTGGTAACACTTTAGTAAGAGGAAATGTTGTAACCCAGTGTCAGGTTCAAACACTGATGACATCTATTAATCAGACAAGAAACAAGGAATCATGCAGAGACAGAGTTCAATTTAGCTCATGGGGAGAACGCATGGAGCTGCACACTTAGTCACAGTCTCGCCCTACGCTCTATGGTTCAGCTCCCGCGTCCCTCTATTTATTCAGGAGTTCCCCAGTCAACATCACTGAGGCCGCCTCTAAAAGGAGTGGTCACATATATCATGCAAAGCAGCTCCAGGACGCACAATACGTGACGGAATGTGCTGGGGGCCTTGTGATTTCGCCTTGTGTCCGCTTCGTTTGCGTGCTGTCGTCTTATCTGCGTTGATGTCCTTGAAGTCCTTGGCTGTTAGCGGGCTAAAACAAAGATAACATCTGCGGCTGAGGCCACCCCTCAGACAAGAAGTTTCGTCCTTGCACGGATACAAAAGTCTAACTTGAGCACAATAGCTAATAACTCTAGCAACGGACTTTAAGCATACTAAAATTGTGTGATAATATATATACATGATTATTCTAACAATATTCTAAGTAACTAAGACTTAATTTAGAGTTATTTGGACACTAGGGGAACCTATAAAGGTTAGGGCTAGGGTTACTAATAAGCAATTCTGAGGTTATTGGGGGAAGACTCTTAGTTAATGGCTTACTGGTTGTATAATAAGGCCATGCAGAATAAGGCATTAAAAAGTATTTAATAATAACTAATTAAAAGCCAAAATGTTACTAATTTGCATGTTAATAAGCAACTTATTAATGGTGAATATGTTCCCCACACTAAAGTGTTACCATTCGGCATTAATAAGTACTTAATAATGACTAATTAAGAGCCAAAATGTTACTAATTTGCATGTTAATAAGCAACTTATTAATGGTGAATATGTTCCCCATATTATAGTGTTACCATAGAAGTATTAATAAGTACTTAAGAATGACTAATTAAGAACCAATATGTTACTAATTTGCATGTTAATAAGCAACTAATTAATGGTGAATATGTTCTCCATACTAAAGTGTTAGCATTTGGCATTAATAAGTACTTAATTATGACTAATTAAGAGCCAATATATTACTAATTTGCATGTTAATAAGCAACTAATTAATGGAGAACATGTTCCCCATACTAAAGTGTTACCATAAGGCATTAATAAGTACTTAATGATGACTAATTAAGAGCCAATATGTTACTAATTTGCATGTTAATAATCAACTAATTAATGGTGAATATGTTCTCCATACTAAAGTGTTAGCATTTGGCATTAATAAGTACTTAATTATGACTAATTAAGAGCCAATATGTTACTAATTTGCATGTTAATAAGAAACTAATTAATGGAGAACATGTTCCCCATACTAAAGTGTTACCATAAGGCATTAATAAGTACTTAATGATGACTAATTAAGAGCCAATATGTTACTAATTTGCATGTTAATAATCAACTAATTAATGGTGAATATGTTCCCCATACTATAGTGTTACCATAGAGGCATTAATAAGTACTTAATAATGACTAATTAAGAGCCAATATGTTACTAATTTGCATGTTAATAAGAAACTAATTAATGGTAAATATGTTCCCCATACTAAAGTGTTAACATTTGGCATTAATAAGTACTTAATAATGACTAATTAAGAGCCAATATGTTACTAATTGCATGGTAATAAGCAACTAATTAATGATGAATATGTTCCCCATACTTAAGTGTTACCATAAGGCATTAATAAGTACTTAATGATGACTAATTAAGAGCCAATATGTTACTAATTTGCATGGTAATAAGCAACTAATTAACGGTGAATATGTTCCCCATACTAAAGTGTTACCATAAGGCATTAATAAGTACTTAATGACTAATTAAGAGCCAATATGTTACTAATTTGCATGTTAATAAGAAACTAATTAATGGTGAATATGTTCCCCATACTAAAGTGTTACCATAAGGCATTAATAAGTACTTAATGATGACTAATTAAGTGCCAATATGTTACTATTTTGCATGTTAATAAGCAACTAATTAATGGTGAATATGTTCCCCATACTTAAGTGTTACCATAAGGCATTAATAAGTACTTAATGATGACTAATTAAGAGACAATAAGTTACTCATTTGCATGTTAATAAGCAACTAATTAATGGTGAATATGTTCCCCATACTGAAGTGTTACCATAAGGCATTAATAAGTACTTAATAATGCCTAATTAAGAGCCAATATGTTCCTAATTTGCATGTTAATAAGCAACTAATTAATGGTGAATATGTTCCCCATACTAAAGTGTTACTATAAGGCATTAATAAGTACTTAATGATGATTAATTAAGAGCTAATATGTTACTAATTTGTATGGTAATAAGCAACTAATTAATGGTGAATATGTTCCCCATACTAAAGTGTTACCGTTTTTTTCATTATGGAACTGGAAGTCGAAAATAACCTCTCAAATCTTTGTTGTACTCAAACCAGCGACCCTGAAGATAAAATACGCTTCAAAACCAAACTGTATCAGCTTTGTTTTTGTTCATTTTGACATTCCTGTGAAACTCATTACCCAGGAGTAAAATATATTCATAATTCAGTATGCAGCACTAGAACCTGAATGTCTTATTTTTTCTTAACTTGTCCTCGTTGGCAGCTGCATCACGTCGGTTAGACTCTTGTTTTATTTTGCTGGAACACATTTGTACAGGATTTTTTAAAATACCTCCTTCTAAGCAAAGCTGCATAATTAAATATGCAAAGCACTTTTAAACAAGGTTTGCAAAAATCCTCTGCACTTAGCAGGGGAGGACAGAAAACATTCACGAACAAAAAAGCAGGCAGTAGCAGTTATAGGTTGTGATTTATGGGTGTAAAAACCCTGCCGATGGTGGAAATATCATTCAAAAGGGGCTCCCTGAGGAAAACAACAACAATCATTTCCCCCATTTACAATGAATAAAAACCTCAAGGTTCTAGCACATGTTGTAGAATGGGGTTCTATTATTTCTGATGACAGCAGGCTGGTGCAGTTTATCCCAATGTGTCTGTGGGAAGTCACCACGTCAATTTGTCTGTGGGAAGTTTGAAGGTTGAAGTCATCACGTCAGCCGGCAGCCAAGCTGTTTGGCTCCTGACTCGTTTTCATCTCGAGCTGCCACACAAAGCACCATCATCAGTCAATCTCTCCTCCGTTGCCATAGCAACCAACCAACACCACAGCCATCATGTTGACTGTCCTTGAACAGAACGGTTGAATAAGACAACGTCTCTACAGCATCCGTCATTTATTTTTGACGGACTTTAGATTTATTTAGAGTTGTAACTCCACATTTATTTGTGTTTAATATCCATATACCTTTAGTAATTTGACAGTACATTTTCTCTTGGGCATTGTTTGTTCACATTATGAACTGTGTCAAATACTTTTATTAGCTATTGTGGAGGATGCATGTATGTTTAAGAGTTATTTCTGTCTACATAGCAATGTTTAGAGTATCTAGTACTTTTCCTTTGTATATTCTACCAGTTTCTTTCAACATTTCAGATACCTGGTTAGTGTCTGCACCCTTGTAATGTGAACTACAACCCGCACTCGTTTCCTTATCAGTGTTGAGAGGGGAGAGATGGGGGTTTTCTTTGTGTGCAAAGAGTGGGCTTTTCCGTTTGAATGTCAGATCATGTAAAGTAGCCGATATGAATGTATTGGTTAAACTGATCTACTAAAGCTTTAGTAAAACTTGAAAATATTCCAATTCTGTCTTGATGGTCCTTCTTACTCTGCATATATGTCATCGAAAGAACTTGGGATTGACCAGTAACGTATATCCCTGGTAGAAAGAACTGGTCCGACGCAACACTATATAATCTAAAAAAATATATAAATGTAATATAATCTGCTTTTTTTTCCCGTGCCGTGCAAAACTTTCACTCAGTGTGCAATGTGGGTGTTAAAGGGGCTGTTTGCAATTTGTCTCAAAACTAATCATCTCAATAAGACTTTTCACCATCAGGCTCCTGAACACTGGAGACAATCGTTGCGTAAATATCCCATTTCACTCACCTCATCACTATGGAAGTAGAATTGTCTCACATCAACTTATATACAGTATATATATATATATATATATATATATATATATATATATATATATATATATATATATATATATATATATATATATGATATTAATACATATGCATATATATATATATATGTATATATATATATATATATATATATATATATATATATATATATATATATATATATGTATATATATATATATATATATATATATATATATATATGATTTAATACATATGCATATATTAATAAATATACAAATACAAATGTGATATACAAATAAATATATAATTTGTATAAATAAACACATATTTGTAAATATCTTTTTGAGATTTGAAAATATATTCAAATACAATTTATAAATATAAAAATGTGACACACAAATAAATCAAGAATTTGTATAAATAAACGCGTATTTGTAAATATATTTTTGAGATTTGAATATAAATATGCTTGATTTTGTATTTGTATTTGTATTGAATTTGCATATGTGGATCGCTTTTTTTTGCTTTTGTGTCGATGAGACATTCCTACCACAAGCCAGATGCACAAATAAATGTGACCGAGTTTGGAGGTGGAGTTACACACTCCCCTGAACAACCAGCAGAGGGCACTGCAGCCGGAGCGGTCTGGGTCACAGACATGGTCAGACACTGGCGAGCCAATCAGAGGCACACTTGGGAGGGTCATATAGTGGATTAAATGGATGGGTAAGTAATATCTAGTATTGATAACTGTTTCAGTTCTCCATTCAGTGATTAATACATTGAGTTTCACTGTTACTTTTTAGGGATTATAATACAAATGTTGTGTCATGGTGGTCGTCATCGTCATGGACCCACTAGCTGCGCAAGCTAGCTCTCCAATCAGCTAAACAGACTCAATAAATCCACGGTGACGTTTTGGTGAATGTACTGAGGAATTTGTGAAACTGAAACAATACAAAAAGAATGCCAACTGCTTACTTAACTGCACTAGGGAGGGATTAGTCCTTCATAATTTTGTTGTTCAACTATTTAAGCTCCAGAAAAAGGCAATTATAATTATACATTATGCCCCATATAGAGCTCATACCAATGATCTGTTCATAATGAGTAATTTTCTTAAACTACATGATATAATCCAATACAGTAGCCTTCAAGTTATGTTTATGGCCTCACAAAGGGCTCTACCTGCAAATATACAGAGTCTGTTTTCACTCAGAGATGGTCCACATGAACTCAGGGGTGTCCTGAAATTCAAACATAACATGATAAATTCCACATTCAAGGCTCAAACGTTATCTATAGCGGGGGTGAAAATGTGGGACAATGTGAGCGGAGAATTTAAACTAGCCTAAGAGTGTTCAACCTTGCGGTAAATTATGTGTTGTTGGTAAACCATCAAAAACATGACTAGTTGTTTGGACTATCTCAACCGTGGGACACAGGTGCAAAATAATTCACTGTGGAATAATTGACATAACACACCAGACAAAGCTTCAGAAGACAAAAAAAAACCCAGGCAAGATGGAGCTAATAATTATCATCCATTATCATATGTTATACTTGTTCTGAAATTGTCATGTATCCATCAAATCTGCTTTTGAAACTTGGACTATATAACCAACATATATACCCAGCATATAAATTGATTGTAAATTAGGGGCGGGACATGGATAAGCATTCTTGCTTTTTTCCCGTATCCCTTTTCAGTGGGTGCCATTGCATGTTTTTCAAATTACAAAGAATGATGAAGTGTTGCTATATATGTCCGTCTGCCAGAATAAATAAATAAATTTAAAAAAGAGACCCTGTACCTCCTGCCGGGGGGCAGAAGGTGGAGAAAGCCTAGGTCAGGATGCAGGGGTCAGACAGGATCCTCCTGGCTTTTTTTTCCACATGTAGTTGCAATGCCCTCCAGAAGGAGCAGGGGCTGCAAATTATATTCTGTAATGCCTTGATGGGCCCCTGGAGGGCTTTTTGTCCTTGGAAGTACAGGCGGTGTAGCACACGGTGATGCAGTAGATTAGGATGCTTTCAAAGTCTGCAGAAGTGCTGTCTCGATGTCACATTTCTTAAGAAGCGCAGTTGCTGCTGGGCCTTCCTGACCACTGCTGCCGTGTTGGTTGACCATGTTAAAGGGGAACATTATCACAATTTCAGAATTGTTAAAACCATTAAAAATCAGTTCCCAGTGGCTAATTATATTTTTCAAAGTTTTTTTCAAAATTTTACCCATCACGCAATATCCCTAAAAAAAGCTTCAAAGTGCCTGATTTTAACCATCGTTATATACACCCGTCCATTTTCCTGTGACGTCACATAGTGAAGTCAACACAAACAAACATGGCGGAAAGAACAGCAAGCTATAGCGACATTAGCTCGGATTCAGACTCGGATTTCAGCGGCTTAAGCGATTCAACAGATTACGAATGTATTGAAACGGATGGTTGTAGTGTGGAGGCAGGTAGCGAAAACGAAATTGAAGAAGAAACTGAAGCTATTGAGCCATATCGGTTTGAACCGTATGCAAGCGAAACTGACGAAAACGACACGACAGCCAGCGACACGGGAGAAAGCGAGGACGAATTCGGCGATCGCCTTCTAACCAACGATTGGTATGTGTTTGTTTAGCATTAAAGGAAACTAACTATGAACTAGGTTTACAGCATATGAAATACATTTGGCAACAACATGCACTTTGAGAGTGCAGACAGCCCAATTTTCATCAATTAATATATTCTGTAGACATACCCTCATCCGCGCTCTTTTCCTGAAAGCTGATCTGTCCAGTTTTGGAGTTGATGTCAGCAGGCCAGGGAAGCTAGGGTCGATACGGGGTTTAGCTTGCTCGTCTGCGGGAACAAACTGCCGCCATTGCTTGCCGTGCTACCAAGGTCCTTTGTCCCTGAATTGCTCACACACTCCGGCTGATTCAATGGGGGTCTGGCGGCAGATTTCTTTGACTTTATCGTTGGAAATGCATCTGCTTTGAGTGTCGCAGGATATCCACACATTCTTGCCATCTCTGTCGTAGCATAGCTTTCGTCGGTAAAGTGTGCGGAACAAACGTCCAATTTCTCGCCACTTTCGCATCTTTGGGCCACTGGTGCAACTTGAATCCGTCCCTGTTCGTGTTGTTACACCCTCCGACAACACACCGACGAGGCATGATGTCTCAAAGGTACGGAAAACAGTCGAAAAAACAGAAAATAACAGAGCTGATTTGACTCGGTGTTTGAGAAAAGGGCGGATTGCTTCCCGATGTGACGCCACGTTGTGACGTCATCGCTCCGAGAGCGAATATTAGAAAGGCGTTTAATTCGCCAAAATTCACCCATTTAGAGTTCGGAAATCGGTTAAAAAAATATATGGTCTTTTTTCTGCAACATCAAGGTATATATTGACACTTACATAGGTCTGGTGATAATGTTCCCCTTTAAGTCATTAGCCGTGTGAAACTCCAGGAACTTGAAGGATGTTACTAGTGGTCTCCTCTCTTCCTTCTCCAGTTCATCACCATCTCCTTGGTCTTGCTGACTTTCAGCGAGAGGTTATTCGCTGAGTACTACGCCCCGAGCGTCTGCACCTTCTCCCTGTACGCTGTCTTGTCGCAGTTGGAGATGAAGCCCACCACTGTGGTGTCATCAGCGAATTTGATGATGATGTCAGAATGGCAGGAGGGAAGGCAGTCATGCATGAATAATGTGTACAGGAAAAGGTTCAGCACGCAGCCCTGGGGAGTGCCTGTGTGGATGATGTGTGTGACCCAGCTCTCACTGTCTGTGGTCAGCCTGTAAGGAAGCTGATTATCCACTCACAGATGAGTCGTGGGAAGTCGAGGTCAGCTATCTCCTTGACCAGGATCCTCAGTAGGATGGTGTTGAAAGCCGAGCTGAAGTCCACAAAGAGCATCCTGACTTACGTAGTTCGCCTGTGTCTCCAAGAGTTTGGCAGCAGTGTGGTGATCGCATTGGCTGTTGACCTATTTGCTTTGTAGGCAAATTGGTGCTGGTCGAAGTCGAGGTTTCGGGGGAGGCAGGACTTCAGATAGGGGAGGACAGCCCTCTTGAACCACTTCATGACCACAGAGGTTAATGCAACCGGTCTGTAGTCATTGAGGCTGCTTATGGTATTTTTTGGGGACAGGGAAGATGGTGGCTGCTACTTTAGGGCAGGATGGGACCATGGCCTGTTTCAGGTGGGTGTTGAAAATCCTTGTTAGGACCCCTGACAGCTGGTCCACACAGACCTTAAATACTTTGCTTGATACTTAATTTGATCCCGCCGCTTTGTGTTGGTTTACAGCCTTCAGAACCCTCCTCACTTGATGCTCATTTAGCTGAAACGGGTCGATGCTGCTGGGTGGTGGTTTCCTTGGGAGGTCTGAGTTGGGCCTCTCTGCTTTAAAGCAGGTGAAAAAGTGGTTTAGCTCTTCCTCCATTGAGGCGTCTGCATTTACCACCGCTGAAGAGTTGCCCTAATAAACTGCTGTAAGCCATGCCACACTTGCCTTGGGTTGTTGTCCCTCTTGGCTGCTCCTATCCTTCTCTTCAAGTTTCCTCTCATGGCAGCACTGTACAGTTCCCAGTCATCAGCCTTCAAGGCACAGTTCCGAGCTGGCAGTAGAGATCGCACCTTAACTCTCATCCACATACTTGCCAACCCTCCCGATTTTTCCGTGAGACTCCCGAATTTCAGGGCCCCTCCCGAAAATCTCCCGGGGCAACCATTCTCCCGAATTTCTGTGATGGCACTGCCTTTAGCGTACTCTACAACCTGTCGACGGGTCCGCTTTTTCACCAAACAAACAGCGTGCCGGCCCAGTCATATGTTGTATGCGGCTTCTGCATACACAGGAAAGTGACTGCAAGACATAGTTGATCAACAGCCATACAGGTCACACTGAGGATGGCCGTATAAACAACTTTAACACTGTTACAAATATGCGCCACACTGTGAACCCACACAAAACAAGAATGACAAACACATTTCGGGAGAACATCCGCACCGTAACACAACATAAACACAACAGAACAAATACCCAGAATCCCTTGCATCTCTAACTCTTCCTGGCTACAATATACACCCCGCTACCACCTCCCGAATGCTAAGGTCTCAAGGTTGGCAACTATGGTCATCCATGGTTTTTCGTTGTTGAACACTCGGATCGTTTTTTCACTGTGAAACCAGCCACGTGTACATGGGCAAAACGTATTTAACCTGATCATTATTCGGATTAGAATGTTGCCGTGTACATGGATTCTGCAAAAAAAATATTCGAATATGACTTGCATTTTCATGCATAACACCATATATTGAAATACTTTATTTTGACATGCGCAGCACATACAGTACCATAAATGGAAGTAGAAGAAGAAGAAGCAATGACTTCCCCCGTGTGCATTTCTGCTTGTACGACACTGTTATGTTGTTTATTTGACAATTTGTACTTCTGTTCGTTACTTATTATTAGGGCCCGCATGGCCCATTGTAAAAGGAATCCCGAAGGGAGTCCTTTTACAATGGGACAGAGGACCCTATTGAATTTGTAAGGTTTTATTATTATTCTTTATTATTATTCTTCCGCCGCCTCTTTGAGCACTAATTTGACCCACTTAACATGCTTCAAAACTCACCATATTTGACACACACATCAGGACCTGCGAAAATTGTCTTTTAATAAAAAAACCGAACCACAAATATCAAAATTGCGCTCTAGCGCCCTCTAGGGAAAAAAAAAACTAGACTGCCTGTAACTCCCACTAGGAAGGTCGGAAAGACATGAAACCAAATCCTCTATGTAGATCTGACTTAGACCTAGTTATTATTATTATTATCATTATTATTATTATTATTATTATTTAGTATTTTTATTCATTATTTTAATTAATTATTCACTATGATTATAAATCATTTTCAGACCCTAGTGTGTGTGATGTAACACCTGGTGGTCAGGTGCGAGTGTGTGTGATGTAACACCTGGTGGTCAGGTGCAAGTGTGTGTGACACATTTCAGAATGTTATTTTCAGAACTTATCATTGTAGGCCATGCGGCTGCTGATAAACATGTCTAGTCAGCTGAATGTTTTCTTGTTGGAGTATTTCTGCATGGTTGTCCGTGGAAATCGGCACAGTTGTAGCATGTAGCAAACAGATCAATAGCCCATAGTTAAAGCAACCATCAATCACACGGACACGTGGGACCTCAGGCTGGTCTAACCTCATTCACAATGATGAATAAACAATGACTCTTTGGACTCTGCATCCTCATTGCAAAGTGTTCTGCTTTTAAGATGTTATTTTGTTGTCGAACATACAACTTTTTTTCATGAACATACTGACAGTAAGAGTAAAAGTGTATTGCAGTTATTTGGGTGTTTCTTTAATCCAACAGCACCACCATGAGGTTGTTTGGTCAAAAGACATGCAGATCCTGCTGCAACTCAGCCTTTATTGTTCATGGTACATTTCTTTAATTGATAAGTTAGGCCTTTGCCTTTGTATGCAAAGGAAAACTGTCCATCTTTAATTGCCCGAAGACTTTCTCGATGAATAGTTTTCATATATGAATGTCTTCTTGGACTTGTCCCCACCTATCTGTGTTCCTTTGTGTGTAGAGACTCCAGTCATTACAGGATATCCTCCTCATGTTGGTTCCCAGAGCCAACACAGATCTTAGAAGAAAAAAAAAAGCATTCAGTTATGCTGATCCCTGGTCATGGAATGACACCCAGAACGATCTGAGGCTACCAGAATTGATCACTTTGGGTGAGTTTAAGTCCATTTTAAAAGATCGAGATACCAGTTCTCTTGGGAAATGTACTGGCTTTTAAATTGAATTATTACTTAATCGTTTTGACCTGTTGTGGTATGACTACTGTCGTTCTGTTGTATTGTCTTGTTGTAATTAGGGACCGCAATGTCCCTTTGGGACAGAGGACCCTATTGTAATTGTAAGGTTTTATTATTATTATTCCGCCGCCTCATTGAGGTGTAATTTTACCCCCTTACCATGCTTCAAAACTCAATTTTGTGTGTGCCAAATTTGACACACACACCAGGACTGGCGAAAATTGCCATCTAATCAAAAAACCAAACTTTAAAATTCAAAATTGCGCTCTAGCGCCCCCTAGGAAAAATACACAGACAAAACTGCCTGTAACTCCCAGTACAAATGTCGTAGAGACATGAAACAAAAACCTCTATGTAGGTCTGACTTAGACCTAGATTTCATACATCGACTTTCTTCAGCAAAAATCAACAGGAAGTTTGCAAATCCCCCTTCAAAACAAAAGTTTTGTAAAAACAGTCACCTTTGCCTCTTTGAGCTGTAATTTGACCCCCTTAACATGCTTCAAAACTCACCAAACTGGACACACACATCAGGACTGGCGAAAATTGCGATCTAATAAAAAAAGTAAACCCCAAAACTCAAAATTACGCTCTAGCGCCCCCTAGGAATAAAACACAGACAAAACTGCTCCTAGGAAGAAAACACAGACAAAAATGCCTGTAACTTCCAGTAGAAATGTCGTAGAGACATGAAACAAAAACCTCTCTGTAGGTCTCACTTAGACCTACATTTCATAAATTGACAAACCCCAGCAAAAATCAACAGGAAGTTTGCAATTCCCCCTTCAAAACAAAAGTTTTGTGAAAACCGGTCACCTTTTTTCAAACTCCTCTGAGCGCGTTTGTCGTGTCGGCTTCAAACTAGCACAGGAGAGAGATTGAACCCTTCTGATTAAAAGTTGACGAAAGAGTTTTAATTACTACTCCGGTTGGGATTTTATGTGCCGTCAAAGTCGGTCCCGTCCATCGCTGCTTGCAGCTTTAATTATTATTGTAACTTTGTTTGTGCCGCCCTCTTTGTCAGATTGCTCTTGAAAAATGTGTCTTTACCTGGTTAAATAAAGGAAATTGATTGATTGATATGCATAAAGCATTAAACTCAAGGTTCAAGGTTCAAGGTTCAACTTTATTGTCCCCGCGGGTAAATTTGTCTTGGGCACAGTGCATCATTGTTTTCTTAACATACACAAAAACAACAGAACAAAAACACAAGCACAGACACAACCACAACCAGACAACTAACATTTAAACATCAGAACATGGAGCTTGATAGACATAGGTGGCACTTTGATGTCGGCATAAAATCTACAGTGTGGAGATAAAGATAAAGTACCAGTGTGCATTGCACTAGAGCTCATGGATAAAGTGCTGTGTGCTAAAGTGCTTAGTTCTAAAGTGCTATGTGCTAAAGTGATATGTGCTAAAAAAGTGCTAACCTATGTATTAACATTCTATTGCACATTGTTGGTCAGCTTAATGGGGGCTGGGACAAATGATAATTTAAGGCGGTTAGATTTGCATAGTGGGACCCTGCTTCATAGAACTTGTGTGTTTTGTCATCAGTAGCTTAAACCAGCACACAATCCGTTGCACTTAATGTAAATAAGATTCAGTTGCAACAATTGTGTTGAATTATCCATCTTTAATGACTGATCTCTGCTCTCTATGTTTATAATACCATATGCTTTATGAAGTTTTTATAGTCCTGAGTGAGCACAATGTGTCCGTCATGTCCTCATGTGTCATGTCTTTTATTTTTCGGACTATAATGTGCAATAATGTTGGACTGTGCAATATATCCCAAATGGCCTCTTGATAAGTGCAATAATACTGGACTGTGAAACAGAATAATGTGCAATAACCTGTCACCTTACACCTATGTCACTTGATATATATATATATATATATATACACCGTATTTTTCGTAGTATAAGTCGCACTGGAGTATAAGTCGCACCTGCCGAAAATGCATAATAAAGAAGAAAAAAAACATATATAAGTCGCAATGGAGCCCGGCCAAACTATGAAAAAAACTGCGACTTATAGTCCGAAAAATACGGTATATCCATCCATCCATCCATTTTCTACCGCTTATTCCCTTCGGGGTCCCGGGGGCGCTGGAGCCTATCTCAGCTACAATCGGGCGGAAGATATATATATATATATATATATATATATATATATATATATATATATATATATATATATATATATATATATATATATATATATATTAGGGCTGCGAATCTTTGGGTGTCCCACGATTCGATTCAATATCGATTCTTGTGGTCACGATTCGATTCAAAATCGATTTTTTTTTCCGATTCAACGCGATTCTCGATTCAAAAACGATATTTTCCCGATTCAAAACTATTCTCTATTCATTCAATACATAGGATTTCAGCAGGATCTACCCCAGTCTGCTGACATGCAAGCAGAGTAGTAGATTTTCGTAAAAAGCTTTTATAATTGTAAAGGAGAATGTTTTATCAACTGATTGCAATAATGTACATTTGTTTTAACTATTAAATGAACCAAAAATATGACTTATTTTATCTTTGTGAAAATATTGGACACAGTGTGTTGTCAAGCTTGTGAGATGTGATGCAAGTGTAAGCCACTGTGACACTATTTTTTTTTTTTATAAATGTCTAATGATAATGTCAATGAGGGATTTTTAATCACTGCTATGTTGAAATTGTAACTAACATTGATACTGTTGTTGATAATATTCATTTTTGTTTCACTACTTTTGGTTTGTTCTGTGTCGTGTTTGTGTCTCCTCTCAATTGCTCTGTTTATTGCAGTTCTGAGTGTTGCTGGGCCGGGTTTGGTTTTGGAATTGGATTGCATTGTTATGGTATTGCTGTGTGTTGTTTTGCTGGATTGAATAATTAAAAAAATTAAAAATAAAAAATTAAAAAAATTAAAAATTAAAAAATATAATAATAATAAATTTAAAAAAAAAGAGAATCGATTCTGAATCGCACAACGTGAGAATCGCGATTCTAATTCGAATAGATTTTTTCCCACACCCCTAATAAATATATATATATATATATATATATATATATATATATATATATATATATATATATATATATATATATATATATATATATACGATGAGGTGGCGACTTGTCCAGGGTGTACACCGCCTTCCGCCCGATTGTAGCTGAGATAGGCTCCAGCACCCCCTGCGACCCCGAAGGGAATAAGCGGTAGAAAATGGATGGATGGATATATATATATATATATATATATATATATATATATATATATATATATATATATATATATATATATATATATATATATAGTGTGTGTGTGTGTGTGTGTGTGTGTGTGTGTGTGTGTGTGTGTGTGTGTGTGTATTAGGGCTGCAACCAACGATTAATTTGATAATCGATTAATCTGTCGATTATTACTTCGATTAATCGATTAATAATCGGATAAAAGAGACAAACTACATTTCTATCCTTTCCAGTATTTTATTGGGGGGGAAAACAGCATACTGGCACCATACTTATTTTGATTATTGTTTCTCAGCTGTTTGTACATGTTGCTGTTTATAAAAAATAAAAAAATAAAAAAATAAATTATTTAAAAAAATAATAATAAATTGCCTCTGCGCATGCGCATAGCATAGATCCAACGAATCGATGACTAAATGAATCGCCAACCATTTTTATAATCGATTTTAATCGATTTAATCGATTAGTTGTTGCAGCCCTAGTGTACATGTGTATGTGTATAAATATGTATATATGTATATATGTATATGTGTATGTATATGTATGTATGTGTATATATGTATGTGTATATGTATATATATGCGTATGTATGGATATATGCATGTATATATATATATATATATATATATGTAAATATACAGTAGATATCTATCTTCTTTTTTTAAATCTTTTTTACTATTTATATGACTATATTATTGTGTATGCACCTTAGGGGATCTGCTCCAATTTCGTTGTTCTTTGAAGCTGTTCACTGTAATAATGACAATAAAACTATTATAAATATGCAAAACATAGGAAGGAAAGAAAAAGAAAAATATTGCAGAAGGAGGTAGGGTGCACAGTCCAGTCCTGAGAACGAATGTTCTGAATGTGTTTAAATATTATACTATATACCAGTGGTTCTTAACCTGGGTTCGATCGAACCCTAGGGGTTCGGTGAGTCGGCCTCAGGGGTTCGACGGAGCCTCCGCCGCGGAGGTCAAGACACACCCGACTCATCGTGTAAATAAAAACTTTTCCCTATCGACTTTATGGATACGGCAACAGCAGAAATCAGACTGATTTGCATGTGTGTAATTTGTTGTGAGTTCACGCACTGTGTTGGTTTTGTTCTTTGAACAAGGTGATGTTGATGCACAGTTCATTTTTATACATAACTTTGTCTTGAATTTGAAAAAAAAAAAAATTTGCTAAAGAAGGGTTCGGTGAATGCGCATATGAAACTGGTGGGGTTCGGTACCTCCAACAAGGTTAAGAACCACTGTTATATACATATATACAAAAGCATTCGGACTGTGGGTGGAAAGTAAAAATTACACACTTAGAGGTACTAAATCAGTGCCTATGAGAGTTCACCGTAGTTATGGCTTCAGCTCTAAACAATCTATTCAAAATTGTGACCAACGAAACACCATTACATGTTATATAGACCACAAGGAAGGGTTTTATACCTTTAACATATTTAAAAACATTTAAAAAGAAAACGGAGCTAATGGGGAATCTACAAGGACATCACATGTCTGTGCAGGCTTCAGTGAACGTTAGTGGGAGGTTTATGGCTGAGACGGAGCCCTGCCAGGTCACTGCATGTTAGACTTGGCATTCCACAGGGAGGACAGCCAGGATAAGGAACCCCTTTGTTTCTAGGTAATGGATTGAATATCAGTGGACATAGGCAACAGTATCTCAACTCATGAGCTGCCTGCAGTCAGACTGCCATGTTTGTTGGATTTACCATCTTGTTTCAGCTGTTTACAGGACGTATGCAACCCATCCATTTGACCAAACACAAGGTGTGCAAAGGTGACCTGCTAACCACTAAAAGCATACTTGCCAACCTTGAAGAAGAAATACTTGACTTTCAGTGAATTCTAGCTATATATATATATATATATATTATTATTATTATATATATATATGTTTATATAAATAAAAGAAATACTTGAATTTCAGTGTTCATTTATTTACACATATACACACACATAACACTCATCTACTCATTGTTGAGTTCAGGGTTGAATTGTCCATCCTTGTTCTATTCTCTGTCACTATTTTTCTAACCATGCTGAACACCCTCTCTGATGATGCATTGATGTGTGGCACGCACAAAAGTGCTTTCATCAAATGCATTAGAGTCTGGAATCTTCCATCTCTCCCTAGCATGGCCCAAAACCGGTCAATCTTTGCTTCCTGAGGAAGATCTTCAGTGCCAAGCACTTGGTAGTCCACTACTTCTTCCCGGAGGCTATCCAGGTCCAATCGCAGCTGCGGCTTGGAACTTACAAGCTGTTATGAGAGTAGCGTATGTGTGTGTGTGGCCCTTTAATAGGTGAGCATGTGAGGTGAGTGACGTCAGTGAGTGTGTGGGCGAGAGAAGAGAGGGAGCGGTAGCGTGAGTGCGGGCGGGACTAGTTTGTTTTGTGTTGGATTGGCTGTGTGCAAGCAATCAATAAAGCAAGATTTGCAACTCATCGCCGGACTCAGGCAGGAAAAGTGCAACAAAGCGTATTTCTTCATCTTACTCGTCGTCGGCGTCGCCATGGCTGTATCTTCCTCGTTCTTCTGCTTCGTCTCCTTGTTGTGTGCGCAGTTGTGCACTGCACTCTCTAAAAGCCGTATATGTTATTGATGTTATAGATGGCAGTATTGTCCTGTTTAAGAGTGTCACAACATTGCTGTTTACGGCAGACAAACTGCTTTACGGTAGACAAAAACATGACTGCTGTTGTTGTGTGCTGGAAGGAAGTTAATGAAACTGCCTAACCCTAACCCACATAAGAAACCAAGAACTCGCCCTCCATCATTCTACAGTTATAATGTGATTGGGCAGGCACACTGTTTATATCGTGGGAAAGCGGACTCATGTCCGCATGGAGCTGGAGGGGGCGTGGCCTCCAGCTCCGCCTGAATTTCGGGAGATTTTCGGGAGAAAATTTGACCCGGGAGGTTTTCGGGAGAGGCGCTGAATTTCGGGAGTCTCCCGGAAAATCCGGGAGGGTTGGCAAGTATGACTAAAAGTCTGTGTATCATTTGCAAAATCCAGTATGTGTGAAGATAGTCGAGGTATGATAGACCACGGGAAAAGAAAATAATCACTCCTGGAGTGGACAAAAAGATCGTGCAGAGACTTGGACCCAACAGTGAGAAGCGGTCAGAACGGTAGTTAGTGGCTCGGTGCTTTTTTCTAAATCAGTACAAGATAGAAGCATTTAAGTCCCATCTTAAAACTAATTTGTATACTCTAGCCTTTAAATAGACCCCCTTTTTGGACCAGTTGATCTGCCGTTTCTTCCGCTCGCCTGTGCAACAGTTGGGGACATCTCTGCGCTGCTGACCCGTCTCCGCTCGGGATGGTCTCCTGCTGGCCCCACTATGGACTGGACTCTCACTATTATGTTAGATCCACTATGGACTGGACTTTCACAATATTATGCTAGACCCACTCGACGTCCATTGCATCCGGTCTCCCCTAGAGGGGGGGAGTCACCCACATCTGCGGTCCTCTCCAAGGTTTCTCATAGTCATTCACATTGACATCCCACTGGGTTGTGAGTTTTTCCTTGTCCTTATGTGGGCTCTGAACCGATGATGTCGTTGTGGCTTGTGTAGCCCTTTGAGACACTTGTCATTTAGGGCTATATAAATAAACATTGATTGATACAAGATGCATATTTTCATTTCTTTCAATGGAAAACCGTTGCCAAAGTCTTTACAATAAATGTGGATGTTATTTTCTATCTGATCCTCACAAACCCCAGTGAATACTACGTTAAGAAAACCTGAATTATGTCAAGAATTTAAACCTCTTTTCACTGAGGGTTACATAAATGAAATAAAAAAGGACGGATGGCCACTTCTATACAGTTTCCATCTATCCATCCATTTTCTACCGCTTGTCCCTTATGGGGTCGTGGGGGTGCTGGAGCCTATCCCAGCTGCACACAGACGGAAGGCGGGGTACACCCTGGACAAGTCGCTACCTCACACAGATAGACAACATTCACACTCTTATTCATTTTGTATATTCAAAATAAAGATGAAAGAAAATAATGTCTTAGCTTTGAGTTACCGTATTTTTCGGAGTATAAGTCGCACTTGCCGAAAATGCATAATAAAAAAGGAAAAAAACATATATTAGTCGCACTGTAGTCCTGCCAAACTATGAAAAAAACTGCGTCTTATAGTCCGAAAAATACGGTAATAAGTGACAAAGCAAATCATGTGCCATATTTGTGTCATTGTTGGCATGACCTCAGGATGCAGAAACAGCAGACGGCCTGCAGGTCAAGCAATTACTTAAGAAACAAAACAAGTGCAGCTAGGGAGTGCACACACAACAAAAATGAGTGCAGCTAGATGCTAGTGAGTTCAGACAGACACCAAAAATAGTGCAACAGAGAAAGTTCACGTAGCATGGAAGCAACCTAAATGATTCAGCCTCGTCTGAAAAACAAGGTGTCAGAAAAATTGTATGTAAATTATTAACAAACTTTCCGTTCCCTGAGTTCCCAGTGAACAGACAAGAGGCTGTCTTTGTTGCACCAAGCCAAAGGCTTGTAAAATTCCATTGTGTACGATGGGAGGAGACGGGAGGGGTTATCTGTTTTGATCCAAGACCTGCCCAAGCTCGATCCAGGACCAGTCCAAGCCCGAGGCATCTTTTTATTTTGTGTTAATGTGATCGAAAACAATGACTGTTTACATACCCCCCCCCCCCATTCCTTTAGAAACAGCTGTTGTTATGTAAATAGGGAAAGTCCAAATAAAAAGAGGTGGCTTACAATCTTTTGCCAGAGCGTGGGTGACACTGTAAGAGGTTACAGGTCGACACGTTTCTCCTCAATTGAGCCAAATTTAATTATGTCTCTGTTTAAACCACCAGCATGAATTGTTGTGTAAAAAGTGGGTCAATTGGACAGTCACAACCACACAATTATCTGTGTTTGTATTGTGTTAGCTTTGCGTGTCTGTGTTGTTATTCCACCTTGGTCAAGCCACAGCTGTGGTATTGATGTCAAAGATAAAGTGCATTCAAATAATTCATCTCCTTAGTTTAGAGCAATTTTGTTAGTCTGGAAGTCCAGCTTTTTGTTTGATATCTCTTGTGTCAAAGACTCACCAATGTAGAGAGTCGGGGTAGGCTCGGGGGTATTTTTTTTTTGTCATAAAAAAATACAATCATGTGTGCTTACGGACTGTATCCCTGCAGACTGTATTGATCTATATTGATATATACCGTATTTTTCGGAGTATAAGTCGCACTGGAGTATAAATCCCATTTTTTGGGGACATTTATTTGATAAATACCAAGATCAAGAATAGACATTTGAAAGGCAATTTAAAATAAATAAAGAATAGTGAACAACAGGCTGAATAAGTGTACGTTATATGAGGCATAAATAACCAACTGAGAACGTGCCTGGTATGTTAACGTAACATATTATGGTAAGAGTCATTCAAATAACTATAACATATAGAACATGCTATACGTTTACCAAACAATCCGTCACTCCTATTTGCTAAATCCCATGAAATCTTATACGTCTAGTCTCTTACGTGAATGAGCTAAATAATATTATTTGATATTTTACGCTAATGTGTTAATAATTTCACACATAAGTCGCGCCTGAGTATAAGTCGCACCCCCGGCCAAACTATGAAAAAAACTGCGACTTATAGTCCGAAAAATACGATAGTTAAGAATCATTCAATTCATAAAAGTAAAAGCACAGCTGAGATTTAAGCAGTTACTTATAATCTTAAAACAGCCTAGGTTTGTGTTGTGCTCTACTAGAAAGGGGGAAACAAAACAATCCTGACAGACGTGGGCCCATAAAATCAGAAAATGAAAAGGTGTATTTTGTTATGTTTCATCAGTAATCATCACAAGGCAAACTCTTTTGACAGAAACATTAAGCTGTTTCCACTCAAAAAAAAATACCCTCATAAACCTTACAATTCCGATTCATCTTACTTTAATTTGTGCTGGGCTTTTCTTTATAATTGAGATGTATGAACGCCTTTAAGTTTTGAGAAGCGATTTTACGTGGGCTTTCCCTCCCTTGTGTCAGTCTACATAAAATATTTAAGTACTGTTTATTCTGGCATGACTCTTGAAATGAAAAGTAATGCGGAGGGGAAAATATGATTAAGGTTTCAAGGTTCGAGGTTTATCATCATTGTCATTTTCTATACCAAAATTAAGTTTTCATACACTTATATGCATTTCAGTGTAACAACAGTGATACAAAATAAACATAAATAGTAATAAATTAAATACATATTAATAGATAATTGAAGTAACTATGAATAGATACAGCATTATTTTTTAAGGTTTTTAGTTACTTTGTGTCATGTCTGTGTAATCATGTTTTGTTTTGTTTAGTTATTGGACTCTTTAGTTTCTGACTTTTCACTCCCTTGTCTTGTTTCCATGGTTACCCACTAGTTTCACCTGTTCCACGTTTGGACTCATTGTGCACTTGTTTGTCACCATAGCAACCCATTAGTTTTCACCTGTCATGTCACGCACCTGTTTTGAGTCACGCACCTGTTGTTAATCATGTCTGTGTTATTTAAGCTTTTCATTTTCTGTTGTTCGTCCTGGTGTCATATCTTTTCTAACCCTGCTATCCTCTCGTATCAAGCCATGTTCAAAGCCCCATGCCACAGTAAGTGTTTTTATTTCGTGTTCACAGTTTCTGCCTTTGTGCAAGTTTTGTTTTCATTCGCCAAGTTTTTTACCCCCGCCATTGTGCGCGCCTTTTGTTTGCTTCTGTTTTGTAGTTTGTTAGTGTTTAAAATAAATCATGTACCCACCTTCTAGCCATGTCCGATCCAAATTCACTTGCATCTCGGGAAAACAAAAACTCCACAGTCCAAGTTTTGACACTTTGTCTGTTTCAGCTGACAAGACACAAATCCCAAGAACACAAGTCAACACTTGGGGTGGGCAGATCTATCAGAATATCCATAGTATTGATAGCAAGAAGTACCACTATAAGATTGATACGAGCATGAGTACATCAATATCCACCGATTATTTTCAGAAATAGCTATGAATTTGTGTTTTGTTTTTGATACTGTGGTATTTAAAATATAATATGTTCCATAATTTTCAAACTTGGGGAATAAATTGTTGGACACAGGAGGGCTTTGGGTGCAAAAAGTCAAACACTTTGAATGAGAGCCAATGGTAGTTTTTGCTTTTGTGTAGTTATTTTTCACTGTTCAATATGTTTGCTTCAAATATTTTCAGTTTTTTCAGATTACAACCTCTTGAAAAATATATGGTATCACCACTCTTGGGAGATGTTCATTCAGTTGATTACTTAATCAACTGAATAACTTAAAATAACTAATGAGACCGCTCTGGCTGCAGTGCCCGCTGCTGGTTGTTTAGGGTAGTGTGTAACTCCACATTTATTTGTTGCATCTGGTTTGTGGGAGGAATGTCTCATCGACACAAAAGCAAAAAAGCGATCCACATATGCAAATTCAATACAAATACAAATACAAAATCAAGCATACTTATATTCAAATCTCAAAGATATATTTACAAATACATGTTTATTTATACAAATTCTTGATTTATTTGTATGTCACATTTTTATATTTATACATTTTAATTGTATATATTTTCAAATCTCAAAAATATATTTGAAAATACGTGTTTATTTATACAAAATATTTATTTATTTGTATACCACATTTGTATTTGTATTTGTACATTTATTAATATATGCATATGTATTAATATCATATTGATATATATAAGTTGATGTGAGATGAGAGTGTAAAGCGAGGCTAAACAGAATACAAACAAAACGGGAAGTGAAGCCAAAAA
Source organism: Nerophis lumbriciformis (assembly GCF_033978685.3). Taxonomy (NCBI): domain Eukaryota; kingdom Metazoa; phylum Chordata; class Actinopteri; order Syngnathiformes; family Syngnathidae; genus Nerophis; species Nerophis lumbriciformis. Next base: position 19,397,806 of record NC_084559.2, read on the forward strand.
GTAAAAGAAAGAATGGCCTGGTCGTAACAGTAGTCCCTTTTATTGAAGTATAACCCCAAGGACTTCAACACATCTGTAACATCATGCACAGGTAAGTCTTTGGCTGACCCTACTATGCATCAGCCCAGCACAGTTCCTTGAGTTCATTTTCGCTTTCCATAATGACCTATAGGGGAGCCAAAGCTAAGGGGCAGTTGTAGGAAATGAAAAGACCCACTTCAATGAAGGGATGGTAACTTGTTGGCTAAATGGCTGAGGTGAGGCCATTGAACATACTTGCCAACCCTCCCGGATTTTCCAGGAGACTCCCGAAATTCAGCGCTTCTTCCAAAAACCTCCCGGGACAAATTTTCTCCCGGAAATCTCCTGAAATTCAGGCGGACCGGAGTGACGTGTCGACAGCCTGTTTTCACGTCCGCTTTCCCACAATATAAACAGTGTGCCTGCCCAAACACGTTATAACTGTAGAATGATCGAGGGCGAGTTCTTGGTTTCTTATGTGGGTTTATTGTTAGGCAGTTCCATTAACATCCTCCCAGCGCGGCAACAACACACAACAACAGCAGTCACGTTTTCGTCTACCGTAAAGCAGTTCATCTGCCGTAAACAGCAATGTTGTGACACTCTTAAACAGGGCAGTACTGCCATCTACTGTACATGCATATGTGACATTAACATCTAGGGCTTTTAGAGAGTGCAGTGCACAACTGCGCACACAACAAGGAGACGAAGCAGAATGCATCATCAGAGAGGGTGTTCAGCATGGTTAGTAAATAGTGACAGAGAATAGAACAAGGATGGACAATTCAACCCTTAACTCAACAATGAGTAGATGAGTGTTATGTGTGTGTATATGTGTAAATAAATGAACACTGAAATTCAAGTATTTCTCTTATTTATATATATATGAAATACTTGACTTGGTGAATTCTAGCTGTAAATATACTCCTCCCCTCTTAACCACGCCCCCCCCCACACACCTCCCGAAATCGGAGGTCTCAAGGTTGGCAAGTATGCCATTGAAGAAACGTGTTTTTTGTTGGAATGTGGGACTTACCAACTGGTATGAAGTCACGTGTGTAAGCCAGTTGTATTTGGGTAGATGTGTCAGAGTTCAGCCCAGGAACTTGCAGAGAGCTGGCAGTTTTACTGGCTGTTACTACAAACCCCGTTTCCATATGAGTTGGGAAATTGTGTTAAATGTAAATATAAACGGAATACAATGATTTGCAAATCATTTTCAACCCATATTCAGTTGAATATGCTACAAAGACAACATATTTGATGTTCAAACTGATAAACTTTTTTTTTTTTTTTTTGCAAATAATAATTAACTTAGAATTTCATGGCTGCAACATGTGCCAAAGTAGTTGGGAAAGGGCATGTTCACCACTGTGTTACATGGCCTTTCCTTTTAACAACACTCAGTAAACGTTTGGGAACTGAGGAGACACATTTTTTAAGCTTCTCAGATGGAATTCTTTCCCATTCTTGCTTGATGTACAGCAAAAGTTGTTCAACAGTCCGGGGGTCTCCGTTGTGGTATTTTAGGCTTCATAATGCGCCACACATTTTCAATGGGAGACAGGTCTGGACTACAGGCAGGCCAGTCTAGTACCCGCACTCTTTTACTATGAAGACACGTTGATGTAACACGTGGCTTGGCATTGTCTTGCTGAAATAAGCAGGGGCGTCCATGGTAACGTTGCTTGGATGGCAACATATGTTGCTCCAAAACCTGTATGTACCTTTCAGCATTAATGGTGCCTTCACAGATGTGTAAGTTACCCATGTCTTGGGCACTAATACACCCCCATACCATCACAGATGCTGGCTTTTCAACTTTGCGCCTATAACAATCCGGATGGTTCTTTTCCTCTTTGGTCCGGAGGACACGACGTCCACAGTTTCCAAAAACAATTGGAAATGTGGACTCGTCAGACCACAGAACACTTTTCCACTTTGTATCAGTCCATCTTAGATGAGCTCAGGCTCAGCGAAGCCGACGGCGTTTCTGGGTGCTGTTGATAAATGGTTTTCGCCTTGCATAGGAGAGTTTTAACTTGCACTTACAGATGTAGCGACCAACTGTAGTTACTGACAGTGGGTTTCTGAAGTGTTCTTGAGCCCATGTGGTGATATCCTTTACACACTGATGTCGCTTGTTGATGCAGTACAGCCTGAGGGATCGGAGGTCACGGGCTTAGCTGCTTACGTGCAGTGATTTCTCCAGATTCTCTGAACCCTTTGATGATATTACGGACCGTAGATGGTGAAATCCCTAAATTCCTTGCAATAGCTGGTTGAGAAAGGTTTTTCTTAAACTGTTCAACAGTTCGCTCACGCATTTGTTGACAAAGTGGTGACCCTCGCCCCATCCTTGTTTGTGAATGACTGAGCATTTCATGGAATCTACTTTTATACCCAATCATGGCACCCACCTGTTCCCAATTTGCCTGTTCACCTGTGGGATGTTCCAAATAAGTGTTTGATGAGCATTCCTCAACTTTATCAGTATTTATTGCCACCTTTCCCAACTTCTTTGTCACGTGTTGCTGGCATCAAATTCTAAAGTTAATGATTATTTGCACAAAAAAAAAGTTTATCAGTTTGAACATCAAATATGTTGTCTTTGTAGCATATTCAACTGAATATGAGTTGAAAATGATTTGCAAATCATTGTATTCCGTTTATATTTACATCTAACACAATTTCCCAACTCATGAAAACGGGGTTTGTATATTTATAGCTGTCATTATGAAGTGTGCTGAGTCAAAGCATGAGACATAACTTTGTGGACTTCCTTGTTAACCTGGATCCCTGTAGCAGCATTACCAGTTGATTTTCCGTCTCTTTTCTGCTCTGCCCCCTCACCTGCATGGTGAGGTTATTATAGGTGACCACAGATTGAGCGGTAGCTGGTCAAAGTCCGGAGCCGGGATGGACCACTCATCTGTGCATCAGTTGAGGACGTCTCTGCGCTGCTGGCTTGTCTCCACTCAAGATGATCTCCTGCTGGCCCCACTATGGACTGGACTCTCACACTATTAACCAGATCGACTATGGACTGGACTCTCAAACTATTAACTAGATCCACTATGGACTGGACTCTCAAACTATTAACTAGACCCACACCTGCTGGCCCCTCTATGGACTGGACCCTCACATTATTAACTATTGGGGACGGCGTAGCGAAGTTGGTAGAGTGGCCGTGCCAGCAATCGGAGGGTTGCTGGTTACTGGGGTTCAATCCCCACCTTCTACCATCCTAGTCACATCCGTTGTGTCCTTGGGCAAGACACTTCACCCTTGCTCCTGATGGCTGCTGGTTAGCGCCTTGCATGGCAGCTCCTGCCATCAGTGTGTGAATGTGTGTAATAATGAGTGAATGTGGAAATGGTGCCAGAGCTTTTTGAGTTAGAAGGTAGAAAAGCGCTATACAAGTATAACCCATTTATCATTTATCATTTAAATAGATCCATTCCTGCTGGCCGCACTATGGACTGGACTCTCACACTATTAACTAGATCCACTATGGACTGGAATCTCACACTATTAACTAGAGCCACTCCTGCCGGTCCCACTATGGACTGGACTCTCACACTATTAACTCGATCCACTATGGACTGGATTCTCACACTATTAACTAGATCCACTCCTGCTGGAGCCACTATGGACTGGACTCTCACATTATTAACTAGATCCACTCATGCTGGCCCCACTATGGACTGGACTCTCACACGATTAACTAGAGCCACTATGGACTGGACTCTCACATTATTAACTAGATCCACTCATGCTGGCCCCACTATGGACTGGACTCTCACACTATTAACTAGATCCCCTCCAAGGTTTCTCATTATGCCCATTCGGTTGAGTTGTTCCTTGCCCTGAAGTGGGATCTGAGCCGAGGATATGTCATTGTGCAGCCCTTTGAGACACTTGTGATTTAGGGCTATGTAATTAAACTTTGGTTGACTGATTGATTTATTGTCTAATGGTGAAACAACCTATTTAAAAAGGTACATATGTTAACTAAAAGTACTCAAAAGTAAACTTGGCCAGTAGAGTTGTGGTCCATTGCAATAAGTGCTACAGTGTCTGCTGTAGATAAGGAGAAAAAAAAATCCATCCGTATAAACAAAGAGGATGGGAATACACTAAACTACAACTTTTTTAGAAGCATATGATTTAGGGTTTTTATCAGTGCAAACACAAATATGGTTGGACATGTTTTGAACAAACCACAGTAAAAAAAGTCATGTCGAGACCTGATCTCATCAGAACATTGCCAACAAGCCTCAGGTGATTTTTTTCATGACCTTTGAAGTATTTGCTTTTATTTGGGCAAAAAAATCATTCATGTGCCACCTTCATACATAGGAGACTAACAATAGGATTTGAAATAGTACAATCCCATCAAGCAGATTTTGTGGAGAGGACGCCTCACATTGATGGATGTTTTAGAGGTTTAGTCCGAAACTAGACACACCATTTCAAAATCAATTCATCACCTGTATTGCATTAATTTATAAGGTATGACATGAGCGAGTGCCCTTTGTTACCCCGGAATTGTAATTCTTCATTTCACAAACACGTTTTGGATAATTGTATGCTTTTAACGTTTGACAATTCTTCAACTCAAGCCAAAACCCATATAAGATGAACTATAACAAAGATGGTGATTTCGGCAATTTTCACAATATTAGTGAACTCTGACCTCACAAATATTTCTCATGTTGAAAGAACAAACATCCTACTATCATAACCTTAGGCTTAGGTCAGGCTGATTTGAAAACCAAATATACTGCATAAGAAGGGACTCACAAATAACTAACAAAAAATAGATTCACATCCAGTTATGTTGTGCTAAAGTAAATAAACTACATTAATAATGATTATGTTTTTGAACTAAATTGTCAATAACATTAAAGTGCAGATTCACAACTTAGCGCTTCAAGACTTTTGCTCCAGACTTTTTCAGTTTTTTTGAGATTGTCCATGCTGTCTCAAGTGGTGGAAATGTGTATTACAACTGAGTACCGATGCGGCCCATGCGGACCCATACTTGCCAACCTTGAGACCTAAAAATTCGAGGGTTGGGGTGGGACGGGGTTTGGTGGCAGCGGGGGTGTATATTGTAGCTCAGAAGAGTTAGGGCTGCAAGGAAATCTGGGTATTTGTTCTGTTGTGTTTATGTTGTGTTACGGTGCGGATGTTCTCCCAAAATGTGTTTGTCATTTTTGTTTGGTGTGGGTTCAAAGTGTGGCGCATATTTGTAACAGTGTTAAAGTTGTTTATACGGCCACCCTGAGTGTGACCCGTATGGCTGTTGATCAAGTATGCGTTGCATTCACTTACGTGTGGCCATAGAAGCCGCATACAACATGCGACTGTGCCGGCGCGCTGTTTGTATGGAGAAAAAGCGGACGCTAAAGGCAGTGCCTTCACGGCACGCCCCCAATATTGTCAATATTGTTGTACGGGTGAAAAACGGGAGAATGGTTGCCCCAAAAGATTTTCGGGAGGGGCACTGAAATTCGGGAGTCTCCCGGAAACATCGGGAAAGTTGGCAAGTATGTGCAGACCACAGTTGAGAAACAGATATTTTTTTGGCCCTCCTCTTGGGGGCCCTTGCGGTGGTAAAGAAACACTGTACTGCAGGGGTCTCAAACGCAAGGGTAAGGCTAAGCTAAAGAAAAGCTTTGTTAAAAAAAAAAAAGACATTTTCTCAAATGTCTAGTTTTTAACACAAAATAAACTAAGGTTGTTCTGATAACAATAATTTGGAACCGGTGCAGGTACTAAAATGTATATTGATACTTTTAAACACTTTTCAAAATGAAGGGAACTACAAAAAAATTTCAATATTGGCTTTACTTAACAGAAAATCTTACAATACATTACACATGTTTCCTATTGCACTCAAATCATTTTATAAGGTTAAAATAGAAATTAAAAGGCTTTAAACACATGCAGTTGGTCAGTAGGCTCTCTATAGTGCCTCTGTAGAATGTGATGAGAATGGGGGGAGGGAGCTGTGCTTTTTTCAATCCGATGCAAATAGTGCATGCGCTGCTGAGCTCTTTTTACAAGAGCTCCGGTGTGTAGGAAACCAGGTCATATTGTCAGTTATCTGCACCCCCAGGAACTTGGTGCTGCTTACCATCGCCACTGCTGTGCCGTTGATGAAGAGTGGAGCATGGCTGGACTGGTTACTCCTGAAGTCGACGATGATCTCCTTGGTCTTGTCGACGTTCAGGACCAATACAACATTTTCTGGACCATAGGTTGCACCGGATTAAAAGGCGCACTGCCGATGAGCGGGTCTATTCAGGTCTATTTTCATATGAAAGGTGCACCAGATTAAAAGGCACATTAAAGAGGTTATGTTTGTTTTTATCTAAATGTAAAAAAACTCCTTGTGGTCTACATAACATGTAATGGTGGTTCTTTGGTCATAATGTTGCATAGATGATGTTTTACACATCATCTCCAAGTCGCTTGAGGATGACTATTTACAGGATGTCTATTCAACCAATCCAGCGCCTCTCAGCCGCGCCCACATCTCCACCTCTACACAAGGAAACATGACAGATGCTTAAGGACAAATAATGCAAATAAAGTTGCATATCTAAAAAAAGCTCCAAATGTGTTTGTGTGCATGGTGTGTTGCATAAAGACAATTACACACTCAAACACGTCGACGCTGCACTTTGATAATGAATGGATTGTTGCTTCTAATTCCACCGCAGTCCGTTGGTATACACCTTTTTTTGTCTGAACTATGCATGCCTGCTCACTCTCTATTCCAAATATTTCCATGCCTAATCGTATTGCTGTCTTCAGAAAATATGTTGCATAGAAAGTGGATGGATGGATGGATTTTGTGATTATAGTTGCTTGAAATGAGTTATCCTTGAAATGATTGATAGAGTATATTTGCCTTCAGATACTCTGCCAGGAAAATAAAAGGAGTCTGAGCAGTGTTTCATTCAGGTGGAAATTCCCCCATTGCATAAAGTTGTCTTTATTGCACCAATGAATCATAATATGCTCATGCCAATGCCACTCAGAGACAATCCCCTGGAGTGGGTTGTCACTCTGTGGATATTTAAAACACATGACAGAAAATGGAATTGATCTAAGGACAAGATAGTACATGTCAATAAAAGCTGTTATTATGAGTACTTTTCTAAATAAAGAGGACCACAAAAAAATGGCATTATTGGCTTTATTTTAACAAAAATTTTGGGGGTACATTAAACATATGTTTCTTATTGCAGTTAAGTCCTTAAATAAAATAGTGAACATACTAGACAACTTGTCTTTTAGTAGTAAGTAAGCAAACAAAGGTTCCTAATTAGTCTACTGACGTATGCAGTGCCATATTGTGTCATTTATCTACCTATTATTTTGTCAACATTATTAAGGACAAGTGGTAGAAAACGAATTATTAATCTACTTGTTCATTTACTGTTAATATCTGCTTACTTTCTCTTTTAACATGTTCTATCTACACTTCTGTTAAAGGGGAACATTATCACAATTTCAGAATGGTTAAAACCATTAAAAATCAGTTCCCAGTGGCTTATTATATTTTTCGAAGTTTTTTTCAAAATTTTACCCATCACGCAATATCCCTAAAAAAAGCTTCAAAGTGCCTGATTTTAACCATCGTTATATACACCCGTCCATTTTCCTGTGACGTCACACAGTGATGCCAACACAAACAAACATGGCGCATAGAACAGCAAGCTATAGCGACATTAGCTCGGATTCAGACTCGGATTTCAGCGGCTTAAGCGATTCAACAGATTACGAATGTATTGAAACGGATGATTGTAGTGTGGAGGCAGGTAGCGAAAACGAAATTGAAGAAGAAACTGAAGCTATTGAGCCATATCGGTTTGAACCGTATGCAAGCGAAACCGACAAAAACGACACGACAGCCAGCGACACGGGAGAAAGCGAGGACAAATTCGGTGATCGCCTTCTAACCAACGATTGGTATGTGTTTGTTTGGCATTAAAGGAAACTAACAACTATGAACTAGGTTTACAGCATATGAAATACATTTGGCAACAAAATGCACTTTGAGAGTGCAGACAGCCCAATTTTCATCAATTAATATATTCTGTAGACATACCCTCATCCGCGCTCTTTTCCTGAAAGCTGATCTGTCCAGTTTTGGAGTTGATGTCAGCAGGCCAGGGAAGCTAGGGTCGATAGGGGGTTTAGCTAGCTCGTCTGCGGGAACAGACAACAAATAACAAATAACTCTTAATTAAGTCGTTGTTACTTAGTATGGGGAACATATTAATCATTAATTATTTGCTAATTAACATGCAAATTAGTAACATATTGGCTCTTAATTAGTCATTATTAAGTACTTATTAATGCATTCCTAACCCTAACCCTAACCCCTTTAACCCTAACCCCCTAACCCTAAACAAATAACTCTAAATTAAGTAATTGTTACTTAGAATATGTTCCCCTAGTGTCCAAATAACTCTTAATTAAATCATTGTTACTTAGTATGGGGAACATATTCACCATTGATTATTTGCTAATTAACATACAAATTAGTAACATATTGGCTCGTAATTAGTCATTATTAAGTACTTAACGCATTCCTAACCCTAACCCTTACCTTCTAACCCTAACCAAATCACTCTAAATTAAGTCGTAGTTACTTAGAATATGTTCCCCTAGTGTCCAAATAACTATTAATTAAGTTGTTGTTACTTAGAATATGTTCCCCTAGTGTCCAAATAACTCTTAATTAAGTCGTTGTAAATTAGTATGGACGACATATTCACCATTAATTATTTGCTAATTAACATGCAAATTAGTAACATATTGGCTCTTAATTAGTCATTATTAAGTACTTATTAATGCACTCCTAACCCTAACCCTAACCCTCTAACCCTAACCCCCTAACCCTAACCAAATAACCCTAAATTAAGTAATTGTTACTTAGAATATGTTCCCCTAGTGTCCAAATAACTCTTAATTAAGTCGTTGTTACTTAGTATGGGGAACATACGCACCATTAATTATTTTCTAATTAACATGCAAATTAGTAACATATTGGCTCTTAATTAGTCATTATTAAGTACTTATTAATGCATCCCTAACCCTAACCCTCTAACCCTAACCCCCTGACCAAATAACTCTAAATTAAGTTGTTGTTACTTAGAATATGTTCCCCTAGTGTCCAAATAACTCTTAATTAAGTCGTTGTTACTTAGTATGGGGAACATATTCACCATTAATTATTTGCTAATTAACATGCAAGTTAGTAACATATTGGCTCTTAATTAGTTATTATTAAGTACTTATTAATGCATTCCTAACCCTAACCCTAACCCCTTTAACTCTAACCCCCTAACCCTGAACAAATAACTCTAAATTAAGTAATTGTTACTTAGAATATGTTCCCCTAGTGTCCAAATAACTCTTAATTAAGTCATTGTTACTTAGTATGGGGAACATATTCACCATTGATTATTTGCTAATTAACATGCAAATTAGTAACATTTTGGCTCTTAATTAGTCATTATTAAGTACTTAACGCATTCCTAAACCTAACCCTTACCCTCTAACCCTAACCAAATAACTCTAAATTAAGTCGTAGTTACTTAGAATATGTTCCCCTAGTGTCCAAATAACTCTTAATTAAGTTGTTGTTACTTAGAATATGTTCCCCTAGTGTCCAAATAACTCTTAATTAAGTCGTTGTTACTTAGTATGGGGAACATATTCACCATTGATTATTTGCTAAATAACATGCAAATTAGTAACATATTGGCTCTTAATTAGTCATTATTAAGTACTTATTAACACATTCCTAACCCTAACCCTTACCCTCTAACCCTAAACCCCTAACCCTAACCAAATAACTCTAAATTAAGTCGTTGTTACTTAGAATATGTTCCCCGAGTGTCCAAATAACTCTTAATTAAGTCGTTCTTACTTAGTATGGGGAACATATTCACCATTGATTATTTGCTAAATAACATGCAAATTAGTAACATATTGGCTCTTAATTAGTCATTATTAAGTACTTATTAACACATTCCTAACCCTAACCCTTACCCTCTAACCCTAAACCCCTAACCCTAACCAAATAACTCTAAATTAAGTCGTTGTTACTTAGAATATGTTCCCCGAGTGTCCAAATAACTCTTAATTAAGTCGTTCTTACTTAGTATGGGGAACATATTAATCATTAATTATTTGCTAATTAACATGCAAATTAGTAACATATTGGCTCTTAATTAGTCATTATTAAGTACGTATTAACGCATTCCTAACCCTAACCCTCTAACCCTAACCCCCTAACCAAATAACTCTAAATTAAGTTGTTGTTACTTAGAATATGTTCCCCTAGTGTCCAGATAACTCTTAATTAAGTCGTTGTTCCTTAGAATGTGTTCCCCATACTAAAGTGTTACCTAAGAAACATGTTCTGTTGTAATATTTCTAATACGAAATGATAATTTCATGTAACTGGGACCTTTCTTAAAGAAGGAAAGCATTGTATTATTAAAAAAAAGTCAAATGAAACACAGTTGAGTTTTCCATATTTATGTAAAATGTGTATGTCCACATATGCATTCCAGTCATGACAAACAGATCAGCAACACCAGGAAAAAACATTCAACATTTTGCATTTTAAAAACAACAATTGCCTCGTGTTCATTTCACCGATTACTGCAAGTACACGGTGAAAGAAAAAGGACAATATTTGGACAGGATGCATGAATACATGTTGGTAAATACTGCACTTTAGCTTGGCCAAGAATCACAAAGATATTGTTCGGAAACATCTGGCATGGTTCTGAATTCTTTATTCTTTTGTAACACTAATTGCTCTACTTGTTCTTAAATGTACTTTATGCCAATAACAACAGGAGTAAGCTTCTACAATGGCTGCAGCATGATATTGATTTTTATAGCTATAATTTCCGATACCTATAAGCAAAAATGAGCAGACATGTACAGTAAGTGTGAGAAAGCATTTACTAGATGTATGTGGTGCACATTGGGATACATACTTTAAAGTGGAACTGCACTTTTTTTTGGAATTTTGCCAATCGTTCACAATCATGAGAGACAAGAACACAGGTATTTTTTTTTTTTTTTGGGGTGGGGGGGTTTAAGATGCGGCTAATGGGAGTCACTGTTGTAGCCTTCAAAGCCCCTAAAACAAGTTCAAAACCCTCCACCAACGTTTTATTTACACACTCAAGTCTATATATAATGTAGTAACAGACATTTCCATAACAATATGTAATATGTACAATATTTACTGTATTTTGGGCATTTTAATTTATAGCGGGACTTCCTTCTCGGGTGCATTTATTTCCGTTTCCATAGCAGCGCGCATCCGACCTCCGCCTATCCACTGCGTTCCTACTTCCACAAACAAACATGCGTGTGTTGTAGTCATGCCAGAATGAGTAATAGACATCAAAGAGGACTATTTTTGGACAAATGAGGATTCACAACCTTATCTTTTTGAAGCTGAATATACTGAGGACGAACTGCTGCCTATAAAAGCGAGCAAGAACAAGACGGTGAGACGTTGGAGCAGATGGAAGCCCAGAGAGTGAGGTCGGTGCAACATGGTCACACTGCTAATCTGGAAGTTTTGAGCCGAATTATTGGAGTGCTTACCCAAATCAACTGGAAACGTCCCCGGCCAGCTTGACCAAACGAACAACTGTCCATGGAGTGAGTCACTATATTATTGATCATAATACATGCAGCACATTACCGTACACTACTCTGCATACGCTGTCAAGCTAGCTGTGTACAAACAAAACCTGAAATAATACTTTACAGATACTGTAATATGATTGTTCCTGTGTTTCAGTCAGTACAGATTGGTGTCCTATCGCAGTGTTGTGCATTATAAACTCAAACGTGTTTCGTGTTGTTGCAGAAGCTAGCCTAATCTCTTGCTTTTACAGCTAATACCGGAGCATGGTGTGGCCTAGTGCCCTGAGATCGGTAGGTTGTGAGTTCAAAGCCCGGCCGAATCATACCAAAGACTATAAAAAAAATGGGACCCATTACCTCCCTGCATGGCACTCAGCATCAAGGGTTGGAATTGGGGGTTAAATCACCAAAGTGATTCCCGGGCGCGGCCACCGCCGCTGCTCACGCTCCCCTCACCTCCCAGGCGGTGAGCAAGGGGATGAGTCAAATGCAGAGGACAAATGTCCCCACACCCAGTGTGTGTGTGTGTTAGAATAATTATGTATATATAATCACACAACTCTTATGCTTAAGGGCCGTTGCTATAGTTATTATCAATTGTGCTGAAGTGGTATTTTTCTTTGTCTGTGCAAAGCTGGAAATCCAAAAGATTGCAAGCCAGTCTCGTATCAGTGTCGGTGTCCAGGAACGGCCTGCTGACTGCCAAGGCCAAACACCGCCGTGACGCTGACAGAGCAGAGACAAGGCGATATCACCAGTGTCAACACATTTGCATTTCTTGTATAATCATATATTGTGTCTAACCGGAGCTGTCGAGATTACCCCCTTTCCTCAGCGACAGCTTCAGTGATGTAACCAGGGACCTCCCAAATAAATAGAGGAAGCACATGGGCTGGACTTTAGAACGTAGTTTGGATCTGTAACTAGAATACAGCCCAAAAAACGTGTCTCCTCGATTGAGAAAAATGTAACTCTGTCTTTGCTTGATTCCTTGCTTCTCGCCTGTTTCATAGATGTCATCAGTGTTTAAACCTGACAGAGTGACAATCATTGGTACTTTAACTTTAACTTTAAATGTGTTACTACGCTAGAGAAAGAGTTCCTCAGTGTTTGCTCTTACAATAACAATGTTGCTACAGATTGGTTATTATACAGGTTACGTAATGTAAATTAAATATTGTTGGGGGTATTTGATTTTTTTTTTTTAAGTGATTTAGAGGTAGAAATGATTGTTCCCATTAGCTGCATTGCTACCCACCTAAAACGAGACGATTTTTATGTTAGAAAGTGTTAGAATAATCATGTATATATATTATTACACAACAAGTCCGTTGCTGTAGTTATTAGCTATTGTGCTCAGGTTTGACTTTTGTATCTGTGCAAGGACGAAACTTCTTGTCTGAGGGGTGGCCTCAGCCGCAGATGTTACCTTTGTTTTAGCCCGCTAACAGCCCAGGACTTCAAGGACCTCAACGCAGATAAGATGACAGCACGCAGACGAAGCAGAGACAAGGCGAAATCACAAGGCCCCCAGCACATTCCGTCACGTATTGTGCGTCCTGGACCTGCTTTGCATGATATATGTGACCACTCCTTTTAGAGGCGGCCTCAGTGATGTTGACTGTGGAACTCCTGAATAAATAGAGGGACGCGGTAGCTGAACCTTAGAGCGTAGGGCGAGACTGTGACTAAGTGTGCAGCTCCATGCGTTCTCCTCATGAGCTAAATTGAACTCTTGTCTCTGCATGGTTCCTTGCTTCTTGTCTGATTAATAGATAGAAAAAAAATCGTTAGTCTTCTTGTCTCTCATAAGTATTATGAACTATTGGCAACATTCCAAAACAAGTGCAGTTCCCCAGTTTAAAAGCTGGTAAAAAAGGAAACTTAACTCTTCAATATGTCATCAATCGCTCGTAAAATGTAAAAAGGACAGTTAAAATGATACCTGTGAACACAAAGATGCACTGTTTCGCTATAAACAAGACAATAAAAAAGTAAAGTTTGGGCGTTTGTGCAAGTTCATATGCAAGAGGAGACGAGACCAAAGAACGGGAGGTCGTCTTATTTGAAGACATTCTCGAAAGCAGGGCACTTGTGGCTCTTCAGTTTCTTGATGGCCTTTTTGAACTCTTTGCTGGTCTTGTCCCACTTGTGGATGCCTGTGAGCAGGAACTGTTTGTCCACCTTACGGCCCATGATGAGATACTGGTTCCCCAGGTTGTCCAGCTGCTGGCACGGGCAGTCAGCGCCGTTCTTCAAGTACATCACCAGCTTTTTCATGTCCTTCTTCTTCAAGCTTCCCGCCTTCAACATCTTCTTCCTCTTCTGGAATATCACCTTGCGGTCCATGTTCTCTCGCTTGACCTCCTTGATCTTGGTCTTGAAGGCTGTGAGCAAAGAAACAATATGCACCAGTTAAAAGAGTATTATTACAATATACGTGACCTTCACACCAGGGGAGGTATAGATCCCTTAGAATTTATTTTTTTTCAACTGAATTCATATGCTCTAATAATAAAGGTTGCAAGTTAAAATGATCAAAAAAATTATAATGATATTATGATATAAATGGGACCAAACTGTTTCCTTTAATAAGATACTTTCTGTACTTGTAACTGAAGCTGCACTCCATGAAAACATATTTTGTATAATCCCATTAATTGTGTCTTAAAGTCCAAGCCTCAGTGGCCTAGTGGTTAGAGTGGCCGCCCTGAGATCGGTAGGATCGTGAGTTCAAACCCCGGCCGAGTCATACCAAAGACTATAAAAATGGGAACCGTTACCTCCCTGCTTGGCATTCAGCATCAAGGGTTGGAATTGGGGGTTAAATCACCAAAAATTATTCCCGGGCGTGGCCACCGCTGCTGCTCACTGCTCCCCTCACCTCCCAGGAGGTGATCAAGGGTGATGGGTCGAATGCAGAGGGTAATTTCATCAATCATTGGTACTTTAACTTTATTTTGAGAAGTATTTGATCTTGGATAAATTATCCTAAATATTGGCATTCACTTATTTCATTTATCCATCAATCCATCCATTTTTTACCGCTTGTCCCTTTCGGGGTAGCGGGAGGTGCTGGAGCCTATCAATCAATCAATGTTTATCTATATAGCCCTAAATCACAAGTGTTTCAAAGGGCTGCACAAGCCACAACGACATCCTTGGTTCAGAGCCCACATAAGGGCAAGGAAAAACTCACAACCCAGTGGGACGTCGATGTGAATGACTATGAGAAACCTTGGAGAGGACCGCAGATGTGGGTGACCCCCCCACCCCCAGCTAGAAACTGCTTTGGTACACCAGGCTTAAGTATTTTCATACCTATCTCAGCTGAATTCGGGCGGAAGGCAGTGTACACCCTGGACAAGTCGCCACCTCATCCCAGGGCTTATTTAATTTAATTATTTCAAAACGATGTTGCATCCGACAAAAAAATAACCCAACAAATGCTAGTTTCCTGGATAGATGGAAATGTTGTTTTCAGCACAAACCCGTTCAAGATTAGATAAACAAACAGTGTACAGGGAACAGAACAGGAATGCCGATGGGTCGCCACTACGGCACCCCATAAAAGGTAGGAAAAGGGTCCACGCTGGGGTAGGATGAGTAAACAAAAAAAAAAAAAGCTCCTGAGGGGCCCAGTCTGGAGTGAGAAAATAACTTGATAGCAAAGCACATATACATACTACAACATACAACTGGAGACTTGCAACGACCCCGTAGCTGCCAGCCACTACGGGCGCTGCTTCGTCCGTCATACCACGTGTGGCGAAGCATGGGATGGGGGATATGTGTGGATGCAGAGTGTTTCTGTTCCGCGACATGAGGGTTTCATGAGAGACAGGAAATTAGTTTGTTGTGTCTTCACTGAATTGTCCTCCGGGAGAGTCTCAAAGCCAGGGAAAGAATCCAAATTAGAATGTTTGTGTTTGCCAGCAAAAATAAAAAAAAATCCCTTTCTCTCTTAATTGTCTATTTCTGGTCCTCAAATTCATCCTGCAGGGCAGACTGTCCCATGTTGTCCAAAATCAGAAGCGTGTCCACAATTCTGTCCGCATCCTCTAATTATTTGTGACAGCTTTGAACGGCTGCCAGCATCTTCCGATTTGTCGACAAACCGGAGCAACGCTTACTCCAATCAGCAGATGTCCTGTTGTCATCATTCCAAATACCCTAGGTCAGGGGTCGGCAAGCTTTACCAGTCAAAGAGCCATTTTGACCAGTTTCGCAAATTATAGAAAACAATGGGAGCCGCATAATTGTTTCGAAATTTTAAATGAAACAACACTGCATACAAAGTTTTTTTTTGCTCTGTGCTATGTATAAACCAGGGGTCTCAGACACGCTGCCCACACCTTTATATGGAATTTGAAAGCTGGTGCGGCACGCAGGTTTTAAATGAATGCGCTTGTCAGCGTCATGCGTGCCGTGATGGTACAGCCTATAGCACCCACTACAACCAGCGTGCCTGATCAGCCACATGTTGTATGGTGGTTCCGCTTGCTCACATAAGTGACAGCAAGGCCTACTTGGTCAACAACCACACAGGTTACACTGACGGTGGCGGTATAAAAAAAACTATAACACTCTTACTAATAATGCGCCACACTGTGAACCCACACCAAACAAGAATGACAAACACATTTCGGGAGAACATCTGCACAGTAACACAACATAAACACAACAGGACAAATACCCAGAATCCCATGCAGCCCTAACTCTTCCGTGACACATTATACACCCCCGCTACCAAACCCCGCCCACCTCAACCGACGCACAGAGGGGGGTTTGGTAGCGGGGGTGTATAATGCAGCCCGGAAGAGTCAGGGCTGCATGGGATTCTGGGTGTTTGTTCTGTTGTGTTTATGTTGTGTTAAGGTGCAGATGTTCTCCCGAAATGTGTTTGTCATTCTTGTTTGGTTTTGGTTCAGTGTGGCGCATTATTAGTAAGAGTGTTAAAGTTGTTTTATATGGTCACCGTCAGTGTAACCTGTGTGGCTGTTGACCAAGTATGCCTTGCTGTCACGTACGTATGCAAGCAGAAGATGTATATTGTATAACAAGTGTTGGGCTGGCATGCTGTTAATACAGATTGTAGAGAGCGCCAAATGTTGTACCATCATGGCACGCCCTTATTATAGCTGTAAGGGTGAAAATCGGTGAATATTAATCCCGGGAGTTTTCTGCGAGAGGCACTGAAATCCGGAAGTCTCACGGGAAAATTGGGGGGTTCAGCAAGTAAGCTGCTGAGCCGCATCAGAGTGATCAAAGAGCCGCATGCGGCTCCGGAGCCGCGGGTTGCCGACCCCTGCCCTAGGTAGATATCTTCACGTCCTCCACTGAAAGGGTTGCCAGGCACACTCCTCTTCTCCCAAGAGTCCGTGGTGTGTCCAGCAACAACCGCTCCGTCAAGACTGGCGGGTTCCCCCAAACCCGAGATCTTGTCAATTTTGTTGAGAGGCCAATCAATCAAATCCATTGTTTATATTTTAGAGAGCAATGCAAAAAGAGGCAACAAGACAGTAAAGACAAAACAACGAAGCAAGCAGGGGAGATAAGGGAGAAGAAAAGGGAGTCTCAGCCCCTGATGAGTGCTAGAGAAAAAGTTGTTGTTTTACAAATGCTGTGTTTATTATAAATAAAGTTTTAAGAAAAACCGCTGGTTAAACATTGTAGAGACATGCATCTACTAACTTGATCACCCACATGTCTCCCAGTGTGGCATTGGAGGACCTCAGCTTATAGCTTCTCTTTTCTCTACTTTAGAATCCGTAAAAAATGTATCTGCAAACATTATTTTAGCGATATTATGCCATTAGATGTTTTTGTCAAGAAAAGGGGTCAAACGTGTGGTGACTTCAAGCACTTTTAGTTTTGTCAACAATGTTTGAGAGGAATAGGTATTTTGTCTTTTGTTTATGAACAAAAATATAAACGCTCCAATTTTTCATGAGTTGAACTCAAAGATCTAAAACTTTCACTATGTACACAAACTACCTATTCCTCTCAAACGTGTGAGCGTTTCTTCTTTGCCGAGGTAATCCATCCCACCTCACAGGTGTGGCATATCAAGAAGTTGATTAAACAGCATGATTATTGCACAGGTGTGTCTTAGGGCTGCCCCACGATAAAAGGCCACTTCGAAATGTTTTATCACACAGCACAATTCTACAGATGTCACACGTTTTGAGGACGTGCAGTTGGCATGCTAACTGCAGGAATGCCCACCAGAGCTCTTGCCCGGGAATTGAATGTTCATTTCTCTACCATAAGCCGTTTCAGAGAATTTGGCAGTACATCCAACCGGCCTCACAACTGCGGACTACGTATAACCACACCAGCCCAGGACCTCTATATCCAGCAGGTGCACTTCCATGATTGTCTGAGACCAGCCACCCGACAACTGCTGCAACAATTGGTTTACATAACCAAGTCATTTCTGAACAAACTGTGAGCTAATTTGCATGCTTGTTGTCCTCATCGGAGTCTCGACCTGACTGCAGTTCATCTTTGTAACCGACTTGCGTGGGCAAATGCTCACATTCGATGGCGTCTGGCACGTCGGAGAGGTGTTCTCTTCACGGATGAATCCTGGTTTTCACTGTTCAGGGCAGATGGCAGACAACATGTGTGCCGTCGTGTGGGAGAGCGATTTGCTAAAGTCAACGTTGTGAACCGAGTGGCCCATGGTGGGGATGAGGCAGGCGTATGTTATGGACAACGAACGCGAGTGCATTTTATTGATGGCATTTTGAATGAACAAAGATACCGTGACGAGCTCCTGAGGCCCATTGTTCAATTCACCCGAGACCATCCCCTCATGTTGCAGCATGAGTCTGCGGGCTATAGAGCGTTTTCTATTTGGGCTTCAGTACTATGGAATGCCCTCCCGGGAACAATTAGAGATGCTACCTCAGTAGAAGCATATAAGTCCCATCTTAAAACTCATTTGTATACTCTAGCCTTTAAATAGACCCCCCTTTTAGACCAGTTGATCTGCCGTTTCTTTTCTTTTCTCCTCTGCTCCCCTCTTCCTTGTGGAGGGGGGGGGGGGGGGGCACAGGTCCAGTGGCCATGGATGAAATGCTGGCTGTCCAGAGTCGGGACCCGGGGTGGACCGCTCGCCTATGCATCGGCTGGGAACATCTCTGCGCTGCTGACCCGTCTCCGCTCGGGATGGTGTCTTGCTGGCCCTACTATGGACTGGACTCTTACTATTATGTTGGATCCACTATGGACTGGACTCTCACAATATTATGTCAGACCCACTCGACATCCATTGCATTCGGTCTCCCCTGGAGGGGGAGGGGGGGTGGGGGGTTACCCACATATGCGGTCCTCTCCAAGGTTTCTCATAGTCATTCACATCGACGTCCCACTGGGGTGAGTTTTTCCTTGCCCTTATGTGGGCTTTGTACCGAGGATGTCGTTGTGGCTTGTGCAGCCCTTTGAGACACTTGTGATTTAGGGCTATATAAATAAACATTGATTGATTGATTGACAATGGACAGCTATGGAGGTTAATTTGCGTCTTTATTACGAAAGCCTTTTTTCGACACTGAATTTATGTAACTGAATTTTTTGCGTTTGAATTTGGTGAATTTAATTAGGTTTTCCTTCAAATTTACGCTGACAATTTCATTAAGAAAAATTAATTCAGTGTGTGGTGGGGGAGTGTGATCAGCGCTGCTTGCAGGAGGAAAAGTCACCGCCGCTGTCCATGTTACTGAAGACGAACACCATTGGGCAGGGGCGTGGCATGTGCTGACGGCGAGACACAGCTTGGCAGGTGATTAGATTTCACAAGTGGTACGTGTTAATCTAATCATCTGTCGTCTTTAACAGTAAGCGGCCGGGAGCAGAGGAGGGAGGAGGATACGGACATGACTGAAAAGTCATGTTCTGGGAGAGAAACCGATTACTGAAAAATATTATCATTAAAAACCTTGTTAAACCTGCACGCTGGACTCTTGTGCCGTGTCTTCATTTCCAAGCACTTGAAAACACAACATTAAAACCCAAGCATTTTCAAGGTTTTTAAGCACCCGTACAAACCCTGCATGTTACATGGCGTACTATATTCAGTCACATGGCTGACATCAATTCTGGATCAACCATGAAGTCCTATTGACTCGTGACAGACAATAAAAACAGCCGAGTTACTTTTAAACTTAGAATACTATCTTTTTAAATAGAAATGGTCAATTAGTGTTGCAGGACAAATGAGTTTGTTGATGAAGAAGTGCGAGTATTAGTAGTGCACATGGTAAGGATTAGGACTCTTATCCTCTGTCACAATCTCTCTGCCAGGCTTAGTGTTCGCTGAAATCCAAACCTTCATTAGGGATAAAATGAGGTCCGGCCCACCCCTGAACACCTTTGTGGAGAGAAATACTTTGTTCTGGTAATCCTTGGACGTTCTAAACTTTATTTGCACTGTGCTGCTTGATGCTTTCATCTTTTGAGCTTTTTTAGCACAGGATAAACCTTTTATAGCAGACCTGGGCAAAATACGGTCCGCGGGCCACATGCGGCCCATTAAGATTTTCAATCAGCCCTCGGACGTTCTACACAATTTTTTTAAACCTTTAACATCAAAAGTGTATTTGCCATTATGATGTGCAGTGCTGTTTTTAAATTACCGCAGGTCTTGAACTATAGAAAGTATTTCAATGGTTGAAATCTGCAATTTTGAGGAGTTATTACAGTCATCTAGGTCAGTGTTTTTCAACCACTGTGCCTTTAACCTATTTGGGTTAAAAATATTTTTTGCAAACTAGTACTTATAGTCTGCAAATGATGTGTTGTTGTTGAGTGTCGGTGCTGTCTAGAGCTCGGCAGAGTAACCGTGTAATACTCTTCCATATCAGTAGGTGGCACCCGGTAGCTAATTGCTTTGTAGATGTCGGAAACAGCGGGAGGCAGCGTGCAGGTAAAAAGGTCTCTAATGCTTAAACCTAAAATAAACAAAATGTGAGTGCCGCTAAGAAAAGGCATTGAAGCTTAGGTAAGGCTATGCAGAACCAAACTAAAACTGAACTGGCTACAAAGTAAACAAAAACAATGCTGGACGACAGCAAAGACTTACTGTGGAGCAAAGACGGCGTCCACAATGTACATCCGAACATGACATGACAATCAACAATTATAAAATATAAAAACAACTGAAATATTCTTGATTGCTAAAACAAAGTAGGTGCGGGAAATATCGCTCAAAGGAAGACATGAAACTGCTACAGGAAAACACCAAAAAAAGAGAAAAAGACAAGAACTAAAACACTACACACAGGAAAACAACAAGAAACTCAAAATAAGTCACGGCGGGATGTGACAGGTGGTGACAGTACACCTACTTTGAGACAAGAGCTATATTGATGCATGCTTGGTTACGGTTTAAAGTCAAATCCAACAATTGCGACAACGACTTTTTACTGTCAACTGAGTTTCGTTTTTTAATGATTTCTGCAGGTGGTGTTCCTCCGGATTTTTTCAACGCAAAATATGTGCCTTGGCTCAAAAAAGGTTGAAAAACACTGATCTCGGTCACCGCAGCTCAGACCAGGAACAAACTAGAGTGGGCGGGGTTTGTTTTCAGAGCAGCCAGCCCCAAACACATGTGTCATAAACAAAGTTCTGCATAAAAGTGATAATATATCATATTGTAGGTGTTTATTACCCTTTTGGATTCATATTTTGCTGTTTGTTACATTTTTGTTGTGTTTTGCTTGATTTTAAAAGATACACAACTATCTGGTCTGAGAAGTAAGAGATGCTAATATGTTGTTAATATTTATTGTTCATAGTTAATATTGTAAATCCCACTTTCTTTATTTTCATGTACATTTTGGGTGTCCCATTCAGTAAAAAACGTTAACATTCCATTCAGTTTTTTTGCGGTGGTCTGTCATAAGGTTTTTTAAACTCTATTTTTATTTTTTTTATTTTATTTTTTTGTCATAAAAAATACAATCATGTGTGCTTACGGACTGTATCCCTGCAGACTGTATTGATTTATATTGATATATAATCAGGTTTTTTGGGTTGGTGCACTAATTGTAAGTGTATCTTGTGTTTTGTATGTTGATTTAATAAAAAGAAAAAATTAAAACATTTTTTTTTTTAATTACTATTTCTTGTGCGGCCCGGTACCCATCGATCCACGGACCGGTACCAGATTTTTACAGCTAAATGTGTATACCGTATTTTTTCGGAGTATAAGTCGTACCGGAGTATAAGTCGCACCTGCCGAAAATGCATAATAAAGAAGGAAAAAAACATATATAAGTCGCACTGGAGCCCGGCCAAACTATGAAAAAAAACTGCGACTTATAGTCCGAAAAATACGGTATATCATTTATACATACATACACATTGCCCCCCCCCCCCAGACACATTTTTTTCGCTCAATGTGGTCCCCCAAGTCCAAATATTTGCCCAGCTCTGGTTTATAGGCCCAAACACAGAAGCCCTTTTCACATTCTTGTTTATTGTATTCCTTTAAATTGAAATGATTATAATCATTCTAATCAGACATAAGGGAAATTTAAAAAAGACAGACTTTTAATGGGTAAAAGTGACCTTTGTAGTAGTTTACTGAATGTTGGCATATTTACATTTGGGGGTGGTTTCTATTTTACATTTTTTTCCCACCCCATAAAATGAACAGACATGAAACAGATATCACATGACTGACTTTCTTCATCTGACCTTGAGCTAGGGCGGCCATAAAGCCAAAAAACGTGTGCTGTTTGCCATTCGGAAGAAGAGCAAAAGGCGTACGTGATCACTCCTGTTTCACTAGAACAGCCAGTGGAAGTTTGGCAAAGACAACAAAGTCAAGTGTCCAAAGCAGAGGAGTTATTTCGTTGAAGGGTGTTGGGGAGTTTTCGGGGCAATTAAGTTCCACAAAACCTGGAGCGTGGAGAGATAAATTGCGATGGGAACAAAGTCTGGAGCGGGACAAGCTGTAAATCTGTTTCCAGTAAATTGGATTTGTGTTTGAAAAAAGGATAATCATCAGGATCCCAGAGACATTGAGGAGTTACCCGGTATTAAGCAGATGTTTATTCTGATCTACCGACTTCCGAGCAAGGACAATACTTCAACCACCAATCCAGACTTGCCTCGCCTTAGCAGCGAGTTGCTGATACAAACAAAAAGTGTGAAGTAGTAACAAAAGAGTTACTTTCAAAGTATAAAAAGTCTCTAAAACAATATTGTGTAAATAAATACATCACATTTAAAATCTTGTGGCTTCTCCGCATTACAGATTTTTTAATAAATACACTTTTCCAACAGTGTATTCTACATCAGTGGTCCCCAATCGGTCCGTGGATCGATTGGTACCGGGCCGCACGAGAAATAAAAAAATAAAAAAAATAAATAAAAAAAATAAAAATATATATACCTGTATATATTTTTGTATTAAATCAACACAAAAAACACAAGATACACTTACAATTAGTGCACCAACCCAAAAAACCTCCCTCCCCATTTACACTCATTCACACTCATTCGCACCAAAGGGTTGTTTCTTTCTGTTATTAAAGGGGAACATTATCACAATTTCAGAATGGTTAAAACCATTAAAAATCAGTTCCCAGTGGCTTATTTTATTTTTCAAAGTTTTTTTCAAAATTTTACCCATCACGCAATATCCCTAAAAAAAGCTTCAAAGTGCCTGATTTTAACCATCGTTATATACACCCGTCCATTTTCCTGTGACGTCACACAGTGATGCCAACACAAACAAACATGGCGGATAGAATAGCAAGGTATAGCGACATTAGCTCGGATTCAGACTCGGATTTCAGCGGCTTAAGCGATTCAACAGATTACGCATGTATTGAAACGGATGGTTGTAGTGTGGAGGCAGGTAGCGAAAACGAAATTGAAGAAGAAACTGAAGCTATTGAGCCATATCGGTTTGAACCGTATGCAAGCGAAACCGACGAAAACGACACGACAGCCAGCGACACGGGAGAAAGCGAGGACGAATTCGGCGATTGCCTTCTAACCAACGATTGGTATGTGTTTGTTTGGCATTAAAGGAAACTAACAACTATGAACTAGGTTTACAGCATATGAAATACATTTGGCAACAACATGCACTTTGAGAGTGCAGACAGCCCAATTTTCATCAATTAATATATTCTGTAGACATACCCTCATCCGCGCTCTTTTCCTGAAAGCTGATCTGTCCAGTTTTGGAGTTGATGTCAGCAGGCCAGGGATATCGCAGGATATCCACACATTCTTGCCATCTCTGTCGTAGCATAGCTTTCGTCGGTAAAGTGTGCGGAACAAACGTCCAATTTCTTGCCACTTTCGCATTTTTGGGCCACTGGTGCAACTTGAATCCCGTCCCTGTTCGTGTTGTTACACCCTCCGACAACACACCGACGAGGCACAATGTCTCCAAAGTACGGAAAACAGTCGAAAAAAATGGAAAATAACAGAGCTGATTTGACTCGGTGTTTGTAATGTGTTTGAGAAAATGGCGGATTGCTTGTTGTGACATCGCTCCGAGAGCGAATAATAGAAAGGCGTTTAATTCGCCAAAATTCACCCATTTAGAGTTTGGGAATCGGTTAAAAAAATATATGGTCTTTTTTCTGCAACATCAAGGTATATATTGATGCTTACATAGGTCTGGTGATAATGTTCCCCTTTAAAATTTCTGGTTCCTACATTACCGTATTTTTCGGACGATAAGTCGCAGTTTTTTTCATAGTTTGGCCGGAGGTGCGACTTATACTCAGGCGCGACTTATGTGTGAAATTATTAACACATTACCGTAAAATATCAAATAATATTATTTAGCTCATTCACGTAAGAGACTAGACGTATAAGATTTCATGGGATTTAGCGATTAGGAGTGACAGATTGTTTGGTAAACGTATAGCATGTTCTATATGTTATAGTTATTTGAATGACTCTTACCATAATATGTTACGTTAACATACCAGGCACGTTCTCAGTTGGTTATTTATGCCTCATATAAAGTACACTTATTCAGCCTGTTGTTCACTATTCTTTATTCATTTTAAATTGCCTTGCAAATGTCTATTCTTGGTGTTGGGTTTATCAAATAAATTTCCCCAAAAAATGTGCAACTTATATATGTTTTTTTCCTTCTTTATTGTGCATTTTCGGCCGGTGCGACTTATACTCCGGAGCGACTTATACTCCGAAAAATGAGGTATATATCAATATAGATCAATACAGTCTGCAGGGATACAGTCCGTAAGCACACATGATTGTATTTTTTTATGACAAAAAAATAAATAAAAATAGTTGTATCTCTCTGTGAGAAGGAGAGACAAGAAAGAGTGAGAAAAGCCTGTAGTGTAATACCCGCAGCTAAAAGCAACTGCGTGAGAAAGTATAATCGAATATTCACGATATAGTCATGTTCTACATCCCACAGAGACAAACCCGCGATATATCGAGTATATTCGATACATCACCCAGGCCTAGGTTACACTAAACTCTATCTTCACCGCGACAATCTCAAGTTAACTTTTGCCGGAACAACTTTTTCATGGAATTGATCTTCAACTCCTGCCTCATCAATAACGACTCTCTACATTAGTGAGTCTTTGACACAAGAGATATCAAACAAAAAGCTGGACTTCCAGACTAACACAACTGCTCTAAACTAAGGAGATGAATTATTTGAATGCACTTTATCTTTGACATCAATACCACAGCTGTGGCTTGACCGAGGTGGAATAACAACACAGACACGCAAAGCTAACACAATACAAACACAGATGATTGTGTGGCTGTGACTGTCCAATTGACCCACTTTTTACACAACAATTCATGCTGGTGGTTTGAGCACTCAAAGCCCAGTTCTACCTTTGAGGAATTCGGCAGGATCTGACAAAGTCCTTCCACGTGGTGGCCATGCTTTAGAAGCCAGGCTAAGGCCATAGCAATCATGCTTGGAGTGTTTTCTGAGCTAAGTACAGTAGAACAAACTCAAGGTTATTGTATTGGGTGAAACAAGCGTAAAGGTATGCACTGCAAAAAGTCAGTGGTCAAAAACAAGAAAAACAAAAACAAAAATTAGGGGTATTTTATTTGAACTAAGCAAAATTATCTGCCAATAGAACAAGAAAATTCGGCTTGTCAAGGCTTTCCAAAACAAGTAAAATTAGCTAACCTCAATGAACCCAAAAATACCTTAAAATAAGTATATTCTCACTAATAACAACTGCACTTTTCTTGGTAGAAAAAAAATGGAGACCTCTTTGCTCAATATGTTGAAATTCTTAAATTAAGTAAATACTAGTGCCATTATCTTGACATAATGATATGCGCTCGGCATTACATTTCTTGAAACCAGCAAACTTATACTAAAAACAAATTTATTGTTCTTAATGGAAAGGCAACAAGGCAACCGCTTGTTACTCTCGGGGTCTCCTAGCCGCTCAGGCAAATCATATGGTCTAAAAATGCATTTTTTATCGATAACATGACATCATCGCGCCAAGTGCGTGCTCTTTCAGTCAATTAATGGGCATATATACAGCCCGGCCCCCGACCAACATTTTTTTAATTGTAATTTTGAAGAATTTATCTGAATGTGCATGAACTATTTCTGTTCAAAATTGTTACAAATGTCACATGTTAAATGTTTAAATATTAACTGCCAGTTTACTGTACTGTGCCAACTGTACTACTATATGAGTACGTATTTTCTATTGTTTCATTGAAAATAAAACAGCAAATTCCATTTGGCTGTCATCTGTTTTAATTATGAGACACAATTGTGTCAAAGTCATGTTTTTTTTTTTCATGCTTGAAATAAGAAATTATTACTTTAAAAAAGTAGTTTTATACTTGTGAGTGTTGATGACACAGCTTTGCAACAGTTGATATTCTAGTTTCAAGCTTGTTTTACTCAATATAGGTCATCAAATCTCAGCAACAAGCTGTAATATCTTACTGAGATCATTTAGGACCAAAACACTTAAGACAAGTAAAACACTCTAACATAAAATCTGCTTAGTGAGAAGAATTATTTTATCAGACAGAAAACAAGCAAATATCACCCTTATTTGAGATATTTAATCTTACTTAGATTTCAGTTTTTGCAGTGAGTATGGGGAACATATTCTAAGTAACAAAGACTTAATTTAGAGTTATTTGGACACTAGGGGAACATATAAGGGTTAGGGTTACTAATAAGCAATAATTCTGAGGTTATTGAGGGAAGACTCTTAGTTAATGGCTTACTGGTTGTATAATAAGGCCATGCAGAATAAGGCATTAATAAGTACTTAGTAATGACTAATTAAGAGCCAAAATGTTACTAATTTGCATGTTAATAAGCAACTAATTAATGGTGAATATGTTCCCCGTACTCAAGTGTAACCAAAATCTCATATTGATTGTTATGGTCGTAATTGATATTTCATTAAAAAAAAGCGGAAGTGATATTATGACACAAAAACGTTCGATTTTTCACGGAAAATTACCATGGCTGCTGTGGTCAGATGCAGAGTGGAGCGAGATGGGCATAGCGATCACATTGTTTCAGTCAAATCTCTTGTTGTTTGAAGACGGAGCCACTTTGGGAGGACTTTTTACTAAATGATGTCTTCACACCTCAAAGGTTGAAACAGTCAAATAAAATAAAATAAAACTAGCAGGTTCAGTGAAAACGTTTTCGTGCATATAAGGCCTGAGTGCTTGAAGTGTGGTCAAACCACATGGAGACGTGCCTGGCATTGAGCAGGAAAGCATTTATGTGGTTTTAAAGCATTGAGGAGATACAATTTAAAATGAACCTCTATAAATGAGAACAGACTTTGAACAAATACCCCAGTCAGTAAGGTTTTTAGTGGACAGTAAAGCAATTTCACTTCATTTTATATACATTCATTTATTTGTGTTGGGCCACAATAAATTTAGATAAACACATTTTAATGGGACTGTGTCGTAGGGCTGCACCATTATGGCCAAAATAATAATCACGAATATATACTAGTGTTGTAACTATACCAATATTTTGGTACCGGTACTAAAAATATTTTGATACTTTTCGGTACTTTTCTAAATAAAGGGGACCACAAAAAAAATTGCATTATTGGCTTTATTTTAACAAAAAATTATGGGTACATTAAACGTATGTTTGTTATTGCAGTTAAGTCCTTAAATAAAATAGTGGACATACAAGACAACTTGTCTTTTAGTAGTAAGTAAACAAACAAAGGCTCCTAATTAGTCTGCTGACATGCAGTAACATATTGTGTCATTCATCATTCTATTATTTTGTCTACATTATCAAGGACAAGTGGTAGAAAATGAATTATAATTCTACTTAATTCTATTTACTGTTAATATCTGCTTACTTTCTCTTTTAACATGTTCTATCTACACTTCTGTTAAATTGTAATAATCACTTATTCTTCTGTTGTTTGATACTTTACATTAGTTTTGGATGATGGGTATCGATCCGATACCAAGTAGTTACAGGGTCATACATTGGTCATATTCAAAGTCCTCATGTGTCCAGGGACATATTTCCCGACTTTATAAACATAATATACATTGTTTTTAAATGAAAGAAGATTGAAAGTTGTTGTTATGATCCGTTGCCCGGATCATGTTCTGTTTGTTTTGGACTCTCTCAATTCCTGTTTGTGCACCCTTGAGTTTGTTTTCTGTTACCATGGGTGCCAATTGGTTGCAGCTGCCTTTGATTAGTGTCTGGGATGCTCACCTGCTGCCAGGGACTAATCAGAGTGCTATTTATTCCCGTTTCTTTCCACACTCAGTCTGGCTTCCTAGTTTGCTACTCGCAACAGGTAACGACGGTTAGTTTTTTGATTCCTCTTGATATGCTAGTTTCCACGCTAGGCACTATAGTTTTTTGATTCCTGTTTTATACACTAGCTTCCACGCTAGACTCAACTTGGCTCTGTCTTCCAGTGCTATGTGCACACTTTGTTTTTTTCCCTGCCTGATTTATTGTTATCATAAATCATTTTCCTACCTGCACGCTGTTTAGGGAGAAGTACAGAACGTCAATAAACCTTAAAGGCACTGCCTTTGCGTGCCGGCCCAATCACATAATATCTACGACTTTTCACACACGCAAGTGAATGCAAGGCATGCTTGGTAAACAGCCATACAGGTCACACTGAGGGTGGCCGTATAAACAACTTTAACACTGTTACAAATATATGCGCCACACTGAGAACCCACACCAAACAAGAATGACAAATACATTTCAGGAGAACATCCACACCGTAACACAACATAAACACAACAGAACAAATACCCAGAACCGGGACGCTACAATATATCAAAACCGCGCCCCCCCACAATTCGCCCCCCCATTTTCCCCACTGGATGCATTAAATAATGTAACAACGTTTTCCATAATAAATCAACTCAAGTTATGGAAAAAAATGCCATATTTATTATTGAAGTCACAAAGTGCATTATTTTTCACGCAAAGGCAGTGCCTTTAAGGTTTATTGACGCTCTGTACTTCTCCCTACGTCCGTGTACCACTCCGTACAGCGGCGTTCTAAAAAGTCATACATTGTACTTTTTGAAACCGATATTACATTTTAAAGCATTTTTCAGCCGATAATATCGGCAGTCCGATATTATCGGACATCTCTGGAAAAGAAGGGTTCTAGCGGGAACTCTCGTTCAACCCTTTTTCGATTACGCATGCACCTCCTGGTACCCTAGCACCTCTCAAATCGAAACTCCAAACATCCCAGAACAAGCTAGTCAGATTACTTCTAGACCTCCACCCCAGATCCCACCTCACTCCTACCCACTTCTCCAAAGTGGGCTGGCTCAGGGTGGAGGACAGAGTAAAACAACTTGCACTGAGCCTGGTCTATAAAATCCGCTACACCTCCCTGATACCAAAGTACATGTCAAACTACTTCCTTAACGTAAATGACCGCCATAACCACAACACCAGGGGGAGCTCCACTAACCACGTTAAACCCAGATTCCTATCTAACAAAGGTCTTAACTCATTCTCTTTCTATGCCACATCAATGTGGAATGCACTCCCAACAGGTATAAAAGAAAGGGCATCTCTATCCTCCTTCAAAACCGCAATAAAAGTACACCTCCAGGCAACTTCAACCCTAAACTAACACCCTCCCCGGATTGTTAATAATCAAATGTAAACAATCAAATACTTTTCTTATGCCTTCTGATCTCTCTCTCTCTATGTCCACTACTTGCTGTACATATCCTACCTAGTCAGACCTACACTGTTTCAATGTTCATTTCTCTGTTCTCAATTGTTGATGACTGATGATAACAACCAAACCTAACCAACACCCCGAATTGTAAATAATGTAAATAATTCAATGTATACACCCTGATGATTATCTTGTGTGATGACTGTATTATGATGATAGTATATATCTATATCATGAATCAATGTAAGTGGACCCCGACTTAAACAAGTTGAAAAACGTATTCGGGTGTTACCATTTAGTGGTGAATTGTACGGAATATGTACTTCACTGTGCAACCTACTAATAAAAGTCTCAATCAATCAATCAATCAATCAAAAGCAAAAGAAAATTTCTAAAGATATCGGCTTTACATTTCATGTTTTTTCCTAACTTTTTCTCTCTCCCAAAACTTCCCCCCAACCCTCCTCCACAGAAACAAAGTCGCTGATTCATTCCTGAAACATTACCATGATAATCTGCACCTTTTTTGTACAGGAACGAACAGAAAGTCTATTTGAGGGTCCTCTCATGACAAAATAGACAATTGTGTCTGCTTGTAAACGGGTTCTCTCATCTTGTGTGTATTATTTTGGCTTGACTTCATCTGTAGAAATATCTTGCAATCTTCCATTAAAAGCACAAAAAGGCTGTACATTGCAACCAAGACATATCCTGTCTTGACCCAAAGTGTCCGTTGGACTAATCCCATTCTGCTCTGCTATGTGATTGAAAACGTCTCCCTAAGGACAGCAGTACCTCACCCTCGTGTCTCTTCAGGCTGAATCTGCGTAACCTCACATGTCAACTCTTAACGAGGAACCGAGCGCAGAATCCGTCTTAATCCAAGACAAAAACAAGGACATCTTGGAAATGTCCACAGAGACGCCAGACTCATCACCGGAGTCTAAACAAAAAGTTAAACAAACGTAACATAAAACCTGGATGAGACTCGAAAGAAAGTCTGTTTTTTAAAAATGTAAGTTTGCTCGGTGGGGAACCTGAAAGTTGGATTGCCAGATATTTTGGTGCAGCTGGTGAACAATATCAGGTTTGTTGCGTGAAATCAAATGTTTTCATTCCACTTCCTCTCCTTAACTGTTTATGTCTGTTTTTTTTTATCAGTTGGCCCAACAACGCTTAAATGAATGACATGAACGTTCTGTTTGTCTTTATCATTTATGGAATGTTTCCTGTGACGATCACGTCTACATTGGCAAACAATTTGATTACCAAAATTAGAATTTCGACTTGGGAGTCTATCGGCTTTATTGTGAGCAAAAATGTGGGTTATGAGAATCCCCGCCAGTAGTAATGAAGAAAACGGAAATGCTGATTATCGGTCCTGCTAGACACCGACACCTATTTAATAATACCACCTTAACATTTGACAACCAAACAATTACACAAAGCGACTCGGTAAAGAATCTGGGTATTATCTTCGACCCATCTCTCTCGTTTGAGTCACACATTAAGAGTGTTACTAAAACGGCCTTCTTTCATCTCCGTAATATCGCTAAAATTTGTTCCATTTTGTCCACTCGCGACGCTGAGATCATTATTCATGCGTTCGTTACGTCTCGTCTCGATTACTGAAACGTATTATTTTCGGGTCTCCCTATGTCTAGCATTAAAAGATTACAGATGGTACAAAATGCGGCTGCTAGACTTTTGACAAGAACAAGAAAGTTTGATCATATTACGCCTATACTGTATATACCTTTATATACTTATAAACATACCTATACTGTATATACCTTTATATACTTATAAACATACCTATACTGTATATACCTTTATATACTTAGAAACATACCTATACTGGCTCACCTGCACTGGCTTCCTGTGCACTTAAGATGTGACTTTACTACATGGTCTAGCTCTATCCTATCTTGCCGATTGTATTGTACCATATGTCCCGGCAAGAAATCTGCGTTCAAAAGACTCCGGCTTATTAGTGATTCCCAGAGCCCAAAAAAAGTCTGCGGGCTATAGAGTGTTTTCTATTCGGGCTCCAGTACTATGGAATGCCCTCCCTGTAACAGTTAGAGATGCTACCTCAGTAGAAGCATTTAAGTCCCTTCTTAAAACTCATTTGTATACTCTAGCCTTTAAATAGACCCCCTTTTTAGACCAGTTGATCTGCCGTTTCTTTTCTTTTCTCCTCTACCCCCTCTCCCTTGTGGAAGGGGGGGCACAGGTCCGGTGGCCATGGATGAAGTGCTGGCTGTCCAGAGTCGGGACCCGGGGTGGACCGCTCGCCTGTGCATCAGTTGGGGACATCTCTGCGCTGCTGACCCGTCTCCGCTCGGGATGGTCTCCTGCTGGCCCCACTATGGACTGGACTCTCACTATTATGTTAGATCCACTATGGACTGGACTTTCACAATATTATGTCAGACCCACTCGACGTCCATTGCATTCGGTCTCCCCTAGAGGGGCTGGGGGGGTCACCCACATCTGCGGTCCTCTCCAAGGTTTTTCATAGTCATTCACATCAACGTCCCACTGGGTTGTGAGTTTTTCCTTACCCTTATGTGGGCTCTGAACCCGAGGATGTCGTTGTGGCCTGTGGAGCCCTTTGAGACACTTGTGATTTAGGGCTATATAAATAAACATTGATTGATTGATTGAGTAGTTGGCGTCCTGAATGTCACAGTGAACCTCGTCAGACCCGACCAAAACATCCTGTGTTTCACTCGCTAGCATTAGCTCCTCGCAAGCAAGACATAACTATGTTTTTCCAACTAAGGGTTGGAAAAAAGTGAATGTGAAGGAGTTTGCTGAGAAGAAAAAGCGGATGATGTTCACTAAATACAAGTCAATTATTTTTTTACTCTGGGACCACATTAAGACAGAACAATGACAGATTTTTTTCCCAAAGACTCTCCCTCCTTAGCCTAAAAACTTGCTCAAAAAGGGTGTTTTAATATATATATATATATATATATATATATATATATATATATATATATATATATATATATATATAGTACAGGCCAAAAGTTTAGACACAACTCCTCAGCCTTCCCGGTAAGGTTTATTCAGGTGTACACTGGATAGACGAACCTCGGATTCAGGAGGAACAGTGTGGTTTTCGTCCTGGTCGTGGAACTGTGGACCAGCTCTATACTCTCGGCAGGGTCCTTGAGGGTGCATGGGAGTTTGCCCAACCAGTCTACATGTGCTTTGTGGACTTGGAGAAGGCATTCGACCGTGTCCCTCAGGAAGTCCTGTGAGGAGTGCTCAGAGAGTATGGAGTATCGGACTGTATGATTGTGGCTGTCCGCTCCCTGTACAATCAGTGTCAGAGCTTGGTCCGCAGTAAGTCGGACACGTTTCCAGTGAGGGTTGCACTCCGCCAAGGCTGCCCTTTGTCACCGATTCTGTTCATAACTTTTATGGACAGAATTTCTAGGCGCAGTCAGGGCGTTGAGGGGATCTGGTTTGGTGGCTGCAGGATTAGGTCTCTGCTTTTTGCAGATGATGTGGTCCTGATGGCTTCATCTGGCCAGGATCTTCAGCTCTCACTGGATCGGTTCGCAGCCGAGTGTGAAGCGACTGGGATGAGAATCAGCACCTCCAAGTCCGAGTCCATGGTTCTCGCCCCGAAAAGGGTGGAGTGCCATCTCCGGGTTGGGGAGGAGACCCTGCCCCAAGTGGAGGAGTTCAAGTACCTAGGAGTCTTGTTCACGAGTGAGGGAAGAGTGGATCGTGAGATCGACAAGCGGATCGGTGCGGCGTCTTCAGTAATGCGGACGCTGTATCGATCCGTTGTGGTGAAGAAGGAGCTGAGCCGGAAGGCAAAGCTCTCCATTTACCGGTCGATCTGCGTTCCCATCCTCACCTATGGTCATGAGCTTTAGGTTATGACCGAAAGGACAAGATCACGGGTACAAGCGGCCGAAATGAGTTTTCTCCGCCGGGTGGCGGGGCTCTCCCTTAGAGATAGGGTGAGAAGCTCTGCCATCCGGGAGGAGCTCAAAGTAAAGCCGCTGCTCCTCCACATCGAGAGGAGCCAGATGAGGTGGTTCGGGCATCTGGTCAGGATGCCACCTGAACGCCTCCCTAGGGAGGTGTTTAGGGCACGTCCAACCGGTAGGAGGCCACGGGGAAGACCCAGGACACTTTGGGAAGACTATGTCTCCCGGCTGGCCTGGGAACGCCTCGGGATCCCCCGGGAAGAGCTGGACGAAGTGGCTGGGGAGAGGGAAGTCTGGGCTTCCCTGCTTAGGCTGCTGCCCCCGCAACCCGACCTCGGATAAGCGGAAGAAGATGGATGGATGGATGGATGGATATATATATACATATATATATATATATATATATATATACAGTACAGGCCAAAAGTTTGGACACATCTCCTCATTCAATGTGTTTTCTTTATTTTCATGACTATTTACATTGTAGATTGTCACATCAAAACTATGAATGAACACATGTGGAGTTACGTACTATTCTACAGTTAGTTCAGACAGCAAAACAAACATTTAAATTGGACAAGGAGCGGTCACATAAAGACTTTAACGACTCCACTTCATTTGCTTTAGAACCCAATATTCTGCCTAGCAGACAAACTCTGACTTGTGACCAAGAAATAAAACCCGAATACTTGAATCAGTCAACACTGGAAAAAAAAAGTGTTTTTCAGTTCTACAATTTTGAGCGTTGCGGAAATGATCAAGCAGCCTAGTGTGATTTAGCTTGTACTTAAAAATGAGTGCTTGACATACCTAAAGTTTAGGTACAATTATCAGGGGCTGTCTGTGTGATAGAAGATAAGAGTGGAGTTGTTGTTGTGCTTGTGTGAATGTGGCAAAAAACATTCTTACCAAACTCGCTGGCACACATGTGCTCCAGCATGGCATCTATTTTCATTTCATCGTCACAGGGAGGGCAGATGGGGGAGTAACCTGTGGACAAAAGATAGGACAAAGTATGTAAACAAGATGGTAAGATATGGACAAAAATACATATCCTGATATCCATCACAATATGATGTTTATTTCTTCAATTTAAAAACTTATATAAATAAATAACTAATTATATATATATATATATATATACACATATATACTATATATATATACATATATATTGTAAAGTAAATCTGAACAGCCGATATGGGCATCTACATCAACTATATGATTAGCCTGAGGAGCTGGACAGGACGAAAAAAATAATATATGTATATATATATATATATATGTGTGTATATATATATATATATATATATATATATATATATATATATATATATATATATATATATATATATATATATATATATATATACATATATATATATATGTATATATATATATATATATATATATATATATATATATATATATATATATATATATATATATATATGTGTGTGTGTGTAAATATATATATAAATAAATAGGTAGTTGTGTATATATGGTAAATGGGTTATACATGGTGGCAGAGGGGTTAGTGCGTCTGCCTCACAATACGAAGGTCCTGAGCAGTTTTGGGTTCAATCCCGGGCTCGGGATCTTTCTGTGTGGAGTTTGCATGTTCTCCCTGTGACTGCGTGGGTTCCCTCCAGGTACTCCGGCTTCCTCCCACCTCCAAAGACATGCACCTGGGGATAGGTTGATTGGCAACACTAAATGGTCCCTAGTGTGTGAATGTGAGTGTGAATGTTGTCTGTTTATCTGTGTTGGCCCTGCGATGAGGTGGAGACTTGTCCAGGGTGTACCCCGCCTACTGCCCGATTGTAGCTGAGATAGGCTCCAGCACCCCCCACGACCCAGAAGGGATTAAGCGGTAGAAAATGGATGGATGGATGGGTTGCACTTGTATAGCGCTTTTCTACCTTCAAGGTACTCAAAGCGCTTTGACACTATTTCCACATTCACCCATTCACACACACCTAACCACGACCCATCATGGGCAAGGGTGAAGTGTCTTGCGCAATGACACAACGGACGCGACTAGGTTGGTATAAACTGGGGATTGAACCAGGAACCCTCAGGTTGCTGGCACGGCCACTCTCCCAACTGCTCCACGCCGTTCCATACATAAGGAATTAGGTATGAATGAATGATACAATCACATGTTATTTGAATTAAGTGCAATCAACACTTTAGGTTGAATTAACAAGAGGAAACCTGCTCTGCTCACATTTTCATCATTCAAGACATTTTCAAAAAAAATACAGTAACCAACATTTTTACAGTAGATTTAAATGCTACTTTTGCTATTGTTTTTCAACATAAATTTAATACAATATTCATATCAACAATAAAGTCAAAGCAACATCTCTTCAGGTTGAATGAACAGTGGGTGTATCTGAGAAATTAAGTTCAACCAAATCTTATCAGATTCACCCTTGAGTCTGCTTTGACACAAAACAGACATTTGTTGTATTTTTTTTCCATCTTGGACAAATCAGTTAAATTTAAAGTTTAGAAGTCTGAAATTTGGCCACATAGTTTTAAACATGTATATATATATATACATATATATATATATATATATATATATATAGTATATAAAATCTATCTATATATATAGTATGTAAAATAGCATCACGGCAGTTATTCCAAATAAGAGATATTAATTTACTATACACTTTCTCCCTTAGCCCATTTTGGTCATTATTGACTCCCATTGTAACACAATTGTTTAAATATACCAAAAACCTGACATGCCAACGTGCTTTCATCACAAATACTAAACAGACCTGAGCATCTCCCTTCCAAATACTAGAAACAATTGTTTTGGGTGTAACTACTCATTTCAACCACTGGTTAATGCGAGAGACACAGCATTCTTTTAAACACAGTGTTTTAGCATAGTTGTTTATCCATCCATCCATCCATTTACTACCGCTTGTCCCTCTCGCAGAGCTTATCCCAGCTGCATTCAGGCGGAAGGCGGGGTACACCCTGGACAAGTCACCACCTTGTCACAGGGCCAACACAGATAGACAACGTTCACATTTAGTGTTGTCAATCAACCTATCCCCAGGTGCATGTTTTTGGAGGTGGGAGGGGCCTATCCCCAGGTGCATGTCTTTGGAGGTGGGAGGGGCCTATCCCCCGGTGCATGTCTTTGTAAGTGGGAGGGGCCTATCCCCAGGTGCATGTCTTTGGAGGTGGGAGGGGCCTATCCCCAGGTGCATGTCTTTGCAGAGAGAACCCATGCAGTCACAGGGAGAACATGCAAACTCCACAAAGGAGTCGAACCTGGGACTTTCTCGCTGTTAGGCATGAGCACTAACCAATGCTCTCCCGTGCCGATACCTAATCTCAAATATTTCACATTTTGGGAAAATTTTGCATATTTTGTGTTTTTCCCATGATAAAAATAGTTGGGATTTTGTTGTTGTTGCTGTATTTGTTTTGTTTTTTACAAAAAGATAATAAAACATTAAAAAACAAAACATTTTTTTATAAAAACCTAATATTCATGGATAGGTCTGAAGCTGCTGAAAGATTTGAAGTGTTTAACGTTTTAAAAAAAAACTATGTAGGACAAACTTATAACACCTTTATAAGTTTGTCCATTTTTCGGCAAGGAAGAATAGTGTGAGTTCTTGGAAAAACTGCCATTGTTCCAAATATAATAATGCATCAAAATCAATGTTGTTTTATGTATCATTGACCGAATAAAGGCTGAAATTGCCACTTCTAAAGTGTTCCACCATGCAACCCATTTTTGGAAATAATGCATATTTGTTGTTTTTCTCACACCAAAAAAAAAACGTTTTTCACCATTTGGAACATTTTTCTTTTCATCACAACGTGGTTTTGAGATAACATTAGTACTTTTGTCGCATTTTACCACCGTACTAGTCTTCATGCAAACTTATAACACCTTTATAAGTTTGTCCATTTTTCGGCAAGGAGGAACAGTGTAAGTTCTTGGAAAAACTGCTATTGTTCCAAATATAATAATGCATAAAAATCAGTGTTGTTTTATGTATCACTGACCGAATAAAGGCTGAAATTGCCACTTCTAAAGTGTTCCACCATGCAACCCATTTTTGGAAATATTGCATATTTGTTGTTTTTCTCACACCAAAAAAAAACGTTTTTCACCATTTGGAACATTTTTCTTTTCATCACAACGTGGTTTTGAGATAACGTTAGTACTTTTGTCGCATTTTACCACCGTACTAGTCTTCATGCAAACTTATAACACCTTTATAAGTTTGTCCATTTTTCGGCAAGGAGGAACAGTGTAAGTTCTTGGAAAAACTGCTATTGTTCCAAATATAATAATGCATCAAAATCAGTGTTGTTTTATGTATCATTGACCGAATAAAGGCTGAAATTGCCACTTCTAAAGTGTTCCACCATGCAACCCATTTTTGGAAATATTGCATATTTGTTGTTTTTCTCACACCAAAAAAAAACGTTTTTCACCATTTGGAACATTTTTCTTTTCATCACAACGTGGTTTTGAGATAACGTTAGTACTTTTGTCGCATTTTACCACCGTACTAGTCTTCATGCAAACTTATAACACCTTTATAAGTTTGTCCATTTTTCGGCAAGGAAGAATAGTGTGAGTTCTTGGAAAAACTGCCATTGTTCCAAATATAATAATGCATCAAAATCAGTGTTGTTTTATGTATCATTGACCGAATAAAGGCTGAAATTGCCACTTCTAAAGTGTTCCACCATGCAACCCATTTTTGGAAATATTGCATATTTGTTGTTTTTCTCACACCAAAAAAAAACGTTTTTCACCATTTGGAACATTTTTCTTTTCATCACAACGTGGTTTTGAGATAACGTTAGTACTTTTGTCGCATTTTACCACCGTACTAGTCTTCATGCAAACTTATAACACCTTTATAAGTTTGTCCATTTTTCGGCAAGGAAGAATAGTGTGAGTTCTTGGAAAAACTGCCATTGTTCCAAATATAATAATGCATCAAAATCAGTGTTGTTTTATGTATCATTGACCGAATAAAGGCTGAAATTGCCACTTCTAAAGTGTTCCACCATGCAACCCATTTTTGGAAATATTGCATATTTGTTGTTTTTCTCACACCAAAAAAAAACGTTTTTCACCATTTGGAACATTTTTCTTTTCATCACAACGTGGTTTTGAGATAACGTTAGTACTTTTGTCGCATTTTACCACCGTACTAGTCTTCATGCTGTGTCTTCAAGTGATACAAGAGAACAGACTGGTTCACATCGGTAGCCACGTCTCATTGCCGGCTTTGCAAATTATCGTTGTTCGGTCGGGGTGACTTTTTTTTATTCCAAACCAAAGCCAAACTAAGCAGTTCCCAATCCTTCTTTTTGGCACCGATTCCTTGCTTGGAGCAATCAGGTAAAAACAACGCAGCCGAGAGAGAGAATACACAACCGCTACACAAAGCATGGCTGTCAGTGATTGACAGCTATTAAGACCAACAATTGCATTCCGTCGTCAAAATTGGGGAGGCCCTGAATGGGTGGGGGCCACTAGGCAGGCCTGGTTTTATGACATATATGGTTATATCGCACAGCACTACAAGATGGCATCGAAACAAAACAAACTACCTTTGCAAACTACATTAGGACTAACACTATTACTGGCAAATTAAACGTCTCCATAATCCATACTTGCCAACCTTGAGACCTCCGAATTCGGGAGATGGGGGGGTTCAATAGAGAAGTCTGATCTACAATATTTGCAGGCAGCATACCTCTTCCCCTTCCAGCTGTCCTGGATGAACTGAAATTATTTTTTCCAATCATTTTGGAACTTGCAAGCGTACTTCTTCTTCTTCTTACTCGTCGTCGCCGTGTCTCTTCTTCGTTCTTCTGCTTCGTCTCTGTTATGTTTTTGGACATTACTACTTGCCGTAGTTTTGGAGCAATGCATGATGGGAATCCGGATGTTGTGTGTCAGTGTATTAACGTGCCGGCTGGAATAAACACACGCTGAAAAAAATAGCTCCGTGCCTGCCTACTTTATGGGTTATCGATCAACCTATGGATAACGGAGACATATATAATAGTCTCCTTTTCGGGTGAGAGAGGACGCTAAAGGCAGTGCTTTTAAGCCACGCCCCCAATATTGTTGTCCGGGTGGAAATTGGGAGAAATTCGGGAGAATTGGCAAGTACCGGTATGCCATAATCATCATTAATGCCTGAATCTTGTAGTTCAGGTTCAAGCATTATTTGCACAACACAAAAACCATGTGGAACATCTTGCAATGCTCCCAAAATTGAACTGTAAAATATCCTGGTTTTGCAGTAAATTGGGGTTTTTTTGTAGTTATTTCCTGTTTTTTTGCTAACATGGCATTGATAAAAACAAGAATAATATAACTTCTGGATTTAGAATTCAATTTCAAATCACTTACACTTAGGGATAATATCGGCAGTCCGATATTATCGGCCGATAAATGCTTTAAAATGTAATATCGAAAATTATCGGTATCGGTTTCAGGATTATCGGTATCGGTTTCAAAAAGTAAAATGTATGACTCTTTAGAACGCAACTGTGTAAACGGATGTAGGGAGAAGTACAGAGCGCCAATAAACCCTAAAGGCACTTCCTTTGCGTGCCGGCCCAGTCACATAATATCTACGGCTTTATGCAATAGCCATACAGGTCACACTGAGGGTGGCCGTATAAACAACTTTAACACTGTTACAAATATGCGCCACACTGTGAACCCACACCAAACAAGAATGACAAAGACATTTCGGGAGAACAGCCACACCGTAACGCAACAGAACAAATACCCGGAACCCCTTGCATCATTAACTCTTCCGGGACGCTACAATATACACCCTCCGCTACCACCCCCCACAACCCCCGCCCATCTCAACCCTCCTCCCCCACCTCAACCCCCATCTCCCGAATTTGGAGGTCTCAAAGTTGGCATGTATGCCCTAGTACAGTGGTCCCCAACCACCGGTCCGTGGATCGATTGGTGCTGGGCCGCACAAGAAAAAAAATTACTATTTAAAAAAAAAATTTATTAAATCAACATAAAAAACACAAGATACACTTACAATTAGTGCACCAACCCAAAAAACCTCCTTCCCCCATTTACACTCATTCGCACAAAAGGGTTGTTTCTTTCTGTTATTCATATTTGTGGCTCCTATATTATAAATCAATATAGATCAATATACAGTCTGCCGGGATACAGTCCGTAAGCACACATGATTGTATTTTTTTATGACAAAAAAAAAATAAAAATTTTTTTTTTTGCCATACCTGGAGTTGAAGTTGTTCTCTTATTTTGGAAAACCTTGTTTTTGATTGATTGATTGAAACTTGTATTAGTAGATTGCAGAGTACAGTACATATTCCGTACAATTGACCACTAAATGGTAACACCCGAATAAGTTTTTCAACTTGTTTAAGTCCCTCAGTGTGACCCCACTATGGACTGGACTCTTACTATTATGTTGGATCCACTATGGACTGGACTCTCACAATATTATGTCAGACCCACTCGACATTCATTGCATTCGGTCTCCCCTAGAGGTGGGGGGTTACCAACATATGCGGTCCTCTCCAAGGTTTCTCATAGTCATTCACATCGACGTCCCACTGGGGTGAGTTTTTCCTTGCCCTTATGTGGGCTCTGTACCGAGGATGTCGTTGTGGCTTGTGCAGCCCTTTGAGACACTTGTGATCTAGGGCTATATAAATAAACATTGATTGACATTGATTGATTAAGTCGGGGTCCACGTTAATCAATTCATGGTAAAGTTACATTGTTTAATGCATCCAGCGGGGCATCACAACAAAATTAGGCATAATAATGTGTTAATTCCACGACTGTATATATCGGTTGATATTGGAATCGGTAATTAAGAGTTGGACAATATCGGAAAAAAGCCATTATCGGACATCTTCACTTACACTATTTCCACACTTTTTTTTGGCTTTGTGTTCACATCACATCGACTGTATTAAACTATCCGAGCTTTGTTTTTGTGGCCTTGGTGTGCATTCATAAACTGACCTCCGATAAAGGTCTTTGACTTTTATGGTCAGCTGTAACCAAAAGTTTTTCTGTTCTTAAAATAATTACCTAATGATTGAGATTGTAGAAGCCCGATTTCAGACTGCATTTAGAGTGTTTATGTGCTTCCTGCTCCAGTAAACTACTTTAAAGGGCTCACAATAACAGTGTGGGTAAACAGGAGTAAACAAACAGTTAACTCTCCCTCGCCAGTTGTCCATTACATGTGTTTAACAAAAGTTTGCCAAAGTGACACCCTGGTGTAACTTTCTTGTGAAAACAGACACTGTTTACAGTCTCTCTTGCTGTCCTTTGGCTTGTTTAAGACCTTTTCCTCCTTTTTAAATCAATGATGACTGAGTCGCACTGCTAGGTGACCTCTGCTAATGAGCACACAGGAAAACTGGGAGCATCAATTTGACGAAGCTCTGGATTAAACTTGCTCAAGTTTCTTTGCCTGTTAGTTACAAACTCGCCTAAAAAGAAATTATAACATGCAGGGGACATATGATGAGTAAAGATTTATGCGTGCTCCCCTTAACTTTGAAATAAGAGGCTTTTTCTTTTGAGAAAAACACTCCTCTACCCATACCAAGGTGTCGGTCAATAACACACACACAGTCAGCACTGTATCATTACTTAAGGATTCACAGTTGCCCCATTTGTGTCTTGCATGTTGTGTGAAATGGTCCTCAAGTGGTGCCGTCACGCTTCAGACGGAAATCTAAAGTGAGTTGATGGAAACACAAATCCGTGTTGTAGTGAAAATGAATGTGCAACCCCTTCCCAGGTTGACAACTGACTTTAGACCAGTGTTTTTCAACCTTTTTTGAGCCAAGGCACATTTTTTGCGTTGAAAAAATCCGGAGGCACACCACCAGCACAAATCGTTAAAAAACGAAACTCAGTTGACAGTAAAAAGTCGTTGGATATGAATTCAAACCATAACCAACCATGCATCACTATAGCTCTTGTCTCAAAGTAGGTGTACTGTCACGACCTGTCATATCCTGCCGTGACTTATTTTCAGTTTTTCGGTGTTTTCCCTTGTGTAGTGTTTTAGTTCTTGTTGTGCGCTCCTATTTTGGTGTTGATTGTCATGTCAGGATGTACTTTGTGGACGCCGTCTGATCCACACGCTGTAAGTCTTTGCTGTAGTCCAGCATTTTGTTTTTGTTTACTTTGTAGCCAGTTCAGTTTTAGTTTCGTTCTGCATAGCTTTCCCTGAGCTTCAATGCCTTTTCTTAGCGGCACTCACCTTTTGTTTATTTTTGGTTTAAAGGGGAACATTATCACCAGACCTATGTAAGCGTCAATATATACCTTGATGTTGCAGAAAAAAGACCATATATTTTTTTAACCTATTTCCGAACTCTAAATGGGTGAATTTTGGCGAATTAACGCCTTTCTATTATTCGCTCTCGGAGCGATGACGTCACAACATCGGGAAGCAATCCGCCATTTTCTCAAACACCGAGTCAAATCAGCTCTGTTATTTTCCGTTTTTTCGACTGTTTTCCGTACCTTGGAGACATCATGCCTCGTCGGTGTGTTGTCGGAGGGTGTAACAACACGAACAGGGACGAATTCAAGTTGCACCAGTGGCCCAAAGATGCGAAAGTGGCAAGAAATTGGACGATTGTTCCGCACACTTTACCGACCAAAGCTATGCTACGACAGAGATGGCAAGAATGTGTGGATATCCTGCGACACTCAAAGCAGATGCATTTCCAACGATAAAGTCAAAGAAATCTGCCACCAGACCCCCAGGAAAAGAGAGTGGATGAGGGTATGTCTACAGAATATATTAATTGATGAAAACTGGGCTGTCTGCACTCTCAAAGTGCATGTTGTTGCCAAATGTATTTCATATGCTGTAAACCTAGTTCATAGTTGTTAGTTTCCTTTAATGCCAAACAAACACATACCAATCGTTGGTTAGAAGGCGATCGCCGAATTCGTCCTCGCTTTCTCCCGTGTCGCTGGCTGTCGTGTCGTTTTCGTCGGTTTCGCTTGCATACGGTTCAAACCGATATGGCTCAATAGCTTCAGTTTCTTCTTCAGTTTCGTTTTCGCTACCTGCCTCCACACTACAACCATCCGTTTCAATACATGCGTAATCTGTTGAATCGCTTAAGCCGCTGAAATCCGAGTCTGAATCCGAGCTAATGTCGCTATAGTTTGCTGTTCTATGCGC
The DNA here is from genome assembly GCF_033978685.3 of Nerophis lumbriciformis. Lineage (NCBI taxonomy): Eukaryota > Metazoa > Chordata > Actinopteri > Syngnathiformes > Syngnathidae > Nerophis > Nerophis lumbriciformis. The sequence goes on from NC_084559.2 coordinate 19,441,930, forward strand.
CATGTTTGTTTGTATTGGCATCACTGTGTGACGTCACAGGAAAATGGACGGGTGTATATAACGATGGTTAAAATCAGGCACTTTGAAGCTTTTTTTAGGGATATTGCGTGATGGGTAAAATTTTGAAAAAAAACTTTGAAAAATAAAATAAGCCACTGGGAACTGATTTTTAATGGTTTTAACCCTTCTGAAATTGTGATAATGTTCCCCTTTAAGCATTAGATACCTTTTTACCTGCATGCTGCTCCCCGTTGTTTCCGACATATACAAAGCAATTAGCTACCGGCTACCACCTACTGATATGGAAGAGTATTACACGGTTACTCCGCCGAGCTCTAGGCAGCACCGACACTCAACAACAACACATCATTTGCAGACTATAATTACTGCTTTGCAAAAAATATTTTTAACCTAAATAGGTGAAATTTTATAATCTCCCACGGCACACCAGACTGTGTCTCACGGCACACTAGTGTGCCGCGGCACAGTGGTTGAAAAACACTGCTTTAGACAAGCGATTTCCCCCGTGGGAAATGAACCAATTTCCCCTAAGTCAGGGGTCTCTAAACGTTTTCCACTGAGGGGCCGCACACTGAAAAATCAATACAATATATGTATAACAAATATACATTAAGGCCTCCACTCAGGCTTGATCCCGGGGACCCCAAAGGGTTTTGGTCAAAAAAAATACTAAACATGTGTCATTATTCAGTATTATTATTTGTATTATTATTCAAGTTTTGTCATGATCTGTGGTCTGGATCATGTTTTTGTTATTTTCTGTTAGTTTTAAGACTCCATAGTTCCTGTTTTTGTACAAACCCCGTTTCCATATGAGTTGGGAAATTGTGTTAGATGTAAATATAAACGGAATACAATGATTTGCAAATCATTTTCAACCCATATTCAGTTGAATATGCTACAAAGACAACATATTTGATGTCCAAACTTGCAAAGAATCATTAACTTTAGAATTTGATGCCAGCAACACGTGACAAAGATGTTGGGAAAGGTGACACTAAATACCGATAAAGTTGAGGAATGCTCATCAAACACTTATTTGGAACATCCCACAGGTGTGCAGGATAATTGGGAACAGGTGGGTGCCATGATTAGGTATAAAAACAGCTTCCCAAAAAATGCTCAGTCTTTCACAAGAAAGGATGGGGCGAGGTACACCCCTTTGTCCACAACTGCGTGAGCAAATAATCAAACAGTTTAAGAACAACGTTTCTCAGAGTGCAATTGCAAAAAATGTAGGAAACCAACATTGAATGACCGTGACCTTCGATCCCTCAGACGGCCCTGTATCAAAAACCGACATCAATCCCTAAAGGATATCACCACATGGGCTCAGGAACACTTCAGAAAACCACTGTCACTAAATACAGTTCGTCGCTACATCTGTAAGTGCAAGTTAAAGCTCTACTATGCAAAGCAAAAGCCATTTATCAACAACATCCAGAAACGCCGCCGGCTTCTCTGGGCCCAAGATCATCTAAGATGGACTCATGCAAAGTGGAAAAGTGTTCTGTGGTCTGACGAGTCCACATTTCAAATTGTTTTTGGAAATATTCGACATCGTGTCATCCGGACCAAAGGGGAAGCGAACCATCCAGACTGTTATCGACACAAAGTTCAAAAGCCAGCATCTGTGATGGTATGGGGGTGCATTAGTGCCCAAGGCATGGGTAACTTACACATACAGGTAAAAGCCAGTAAATTAGAATATTTTGAAAAACTTGATTTATTTCAGTAATTGCATTCAAAAGGTGTAACTTGTACATTATATTTATTCATTGCACACAGACTGATGCATTCAAATGTTTATTTCATTTAATTTTGATGATTTGAAGTGAAAACAAATGAAAATCCAAAATTCCGTGTGTCACAAAATTAGAATATTACTTAAGGCTAATACAAAAAAGGGATTTTTAGAAATGTTGGCCAACTGAAAAGTATGAAAATGAAAAATATGAGCATGTACAATACTCAATACTTGGTTGGAGCTCCTTTTGCCTCAATTACTGCGTTAATGCGGCGTGGCATGGAGTCGATGAGTTTCTGGCACTGCTCAGGTGTTATGAGAGCCCAGGTTGCTCTGATAGTGGCCTTCAACTCTTCTGCGTTTTTGGGTCTGGCATTCTGCATCTTCCTTTTCACAATACCCCACAGATTTTCTATGGGGCTAAGGTCAGGGGAGTTGGCGGGCCAATTTAGAACAGAAATACCGTGGTTCGTAAACCAGGCACGGGTAGATTTTGCGCTGTGTGTAGGCGCCAAGTCCTGTTGGAACTTGAAATCTCCATCTCCATAGAGCAGGTCAGCAGCAGGAAGCATGAAGTGCTCTAAAACTTGCTGGTAGACGGCTGCGTTGACCCTGGATCTCAGGAAACAGAGTGGACCGACACCAGCAGATGACATGGCACCCCAAACCATCACTGATGGTGGAAACTTTACACTAGACTTCAGGCAACGTGGATCCTGTGCCTCTCCTGTCTTCCTCCAGACTCTAGGACCTCGATTTCCAAAGGAAATGCAAAATTCGCATGGTTGGGTGATGGTTTGGGGTGCCATGTCATCTGCTGGTGTCGGTCCACTCTGTTTCCTGAGATCCAGGGTCAACGCAGCCGTCTACCAGCAAGTTTTAGAGCACTTCATGCTTCCTGCTGCTGACCTGCTCTATGGAGATGGAGATTTCAAGTTCCAACAGGACTTGGCGCCTGCACAGCGCAAAATCTACTCGTGCCTGGTTTACGGACCATGGTATTTCTGTTCTAAATTGGCCCGCCAACTCCCCTGACCTTAGCCCCATAGAAAATCTGTGGGGTATTGTGAAAAGGAAGATGCAGAATGCCAGACCCAAAAACGCAGAAGAGTTGAAGGCCACTATCAGAGCAACCTGGGCTCTCATAACACCTGAGCAGTGCCAGAAACTCATCGACTCCATGCCACGCCGCATTAACGCAGTAATTGAGGCAAAAGGAGCTCCAACCAAGTATTGAGTATTGTACATGCTCATATTTTTCATTTTCATACTTTTCAGTTGGCCAACATTTCTAAAAATCCCTTTTTTGTATTAGCCTTAAGTAATATTCTAATTTTGTGACACACGGAATTTTGGATTTTCATTTGTTGCCACTTCAAATCATCAAAATTAAATGAAATAAACATTCGAATGCATCAGTCTGTGTGCAATGAATAAATATAATGTACAAGTTACACCTTTTGAATGCAATTACTGAAATAAATCAAGTTTTTCAAAATATTCTAATTTACTGGCTTTTACCTGTATATATACATATATATAATTGTATTTATTTATTTTTTTAAATTTATATACATATGTGACTATGTCTCCCGGCTGGCCTGGGAACGCCTCGGGATCCCCCGGGAGGAGCTGGACGAAGTGGCTGGGGATAGGGAAGTCTGGGCTTCCCTGCTTAGGCTGCTGCCCCCGCGACCCGACCTCGGATAAGCGGAAGAAGATGGATGGATGGATGGATACATATATGCATGTATACATATATATATACACACACACATATGTATATATACACACACACACACATATATATATATATATATATATATATATATATATATATATATATATATATATATATATATATATATATATATATATGTATATATATATATATATATATATATATATATATATATATATATATATATATATATATAAATATACGTTATGACAGACCCCCTTAAAAAAAAAACTGAATGAGACACCCAGAATGTACATGAATAAAGAATGTGGGATTTACAATATTAACTATGAACGATAAAACACTGAATATTGACAACATATGAATGTCACACCTCCTTTCTATCAAAATATTTTACAATCAAGCGAAACGCAACAAAAATGCAACAAACAGCAAAATATGGTAAAAAGAACCCCACCTACAATCTGATACATCACAAAGCTTTTGAACTTTGTTGTAAAAAACATCCCTAGCTACACTTTCCATCTTAAAGATCTAAAAAAATGTTTTGGGAATGTCCGACAGGCCAGATTCAAAAGCTTAATGCAAATTAAGGCCCCCGGGCCTTAATTTGCCCAGGTCTGTATTAGAGTAAACATCGCAACATTTTCTTGTTACAGTTCACCCGTTTGCTATTTTATACCGCTTTTTATGTTTTTTATTTTTTCAATCGTATTTTTTAAAATGTGCCGTTTGGCCGTTAAAAAATGACCTGCGGGCCGCACTTTGGACACCTCTGCTCTAAGTAGTTTGAAAACTATAATATAACTCCTACAAATAAATGATATTTGTGACAAATACTGGCATGTCAAACATTAAAATGCCATCATATGGAAAAAGGTACATCATGAATCTGTTTATACAATTTGTAATATTTTTTTGTGCCGTGAGACTATTTGAATGTAAAATATGTGCTTTGGCTCAATAAAGGTTATGAAACACTGTTTTAGCCGTCGATAACATAACCAACAGCAGACCTACTTTTCCTCAAAATGTGCTGGATTTCTCCTCTGGTATTTGTCAGTTTGCCTCCAGCTTCCAACATAACCCCCTTCCATCCTCTCCATTGATTCCATGTGAGGTGAGTGAGTCAGCTTCACACAATGAGGAATGGGCAGCCGTTAATGATGGATGATGGCCAAGGCAGTGGGGGGTTGCCACATCCTTGCATGGACAGAAACACCCCAACTTTTTGATGCATTATTGATATTTTTATTTTATTGTTTTTTAACTTAGTTTGTCTATATAGACTTATGTCGTACTACTCCATGAAGACAGAATCAGAAAGAGCTTTTTTTAATGAGCTGATAAAGTAAACAACATTTGACACATAAGAGGAAAACACAGCAATGCGAGGTGTGGGCAAAGCAGAATGTTCTGTCCCAAAAGGTTGTACCCTTTGTCTGTGTTGGGATTTGCATTGCAAACATGCCTTTCACCCCTGAAAAAACAGTCTCAATCCAATTTATCTGCACGGGTGTCACATTTTACAAGGTGGCAAAAGTGGTGGCTGTTTGTTTTTTCAGCAGGGTCGTTACTTAATGCTGGCCACAAGTAGTTGCTGCTCACAACTCACTTCATATCAATGCAGTGCTTCTCCAATTGACTATTTGTTGACTATGTTGTATTCATTTGGTGGCTTATAATGATATCCACATGGTGTTTGGGTGCATGCAAAATGTTTTGAAGTGAATCACTTTAATAACAGTGATGCTTCATATGTCATGTCTGCAATCCAGGGGCGCCACTAGCTTTTAAGGACAGGGGGGGCTTAGCCCCCAGGAGATGCACAGGATGCAAAACTTCACAAACGGCTAACAAAGACTTAGAAATTATTCATTGTTGTTATTATTATTTAAAAAAAATGCACGGGACGAAATGAAATGCTCCCCGGGACGATGGTTTTTAACCATTTTTTTTCTTTTTCTTTTTATGTATTTATTCATTTTACATTTTATATTAAATGTCTTGGTTTTTCCTCCCTCTGAAAATCCTATGAAATGTTTAACAAGCCATCCTATAATAATACAACAGCTATTAGTGTAGCTATACAATAAAACAAATATATTTAATGATGTTTTTTCATTATTTTAACAATAGGCTAATGTATATTACTTTATATAGATTCTACAAGAAACACAAAACTTAAAAACTGAATTATTTACAATTGCACACACAAGGTTTCGTGCAGCTTCACTCATTGTAAAGGAAGATAATGTGTTTCGTACACCTGCAGGACCGCAAGCAAGGTCGCAGAGAAAATGCGGACTGGAATTTGAGTGATAGTGGAATGGATTGGATACCGACGCACTAAAGGGGCTCTCTACCTTACGCTACGAAGTGAGGGGAAACTGAGTGAATAATAACAGGTTATATGATTATTTATTTAAACTCATATTCGGGCCACTTTATAATGAATATGTATTTGTAAAAAAAAAAAATAATAATAATAATAATAACACCAAATTATTTAGGGGGGCTTAAGAATATTTTAGGGGGGCTTGAGCCCCCCTAAAATAGGCCTAACAACGCCAATGCTGCAATCCCAATGACATAGTTTTTTTTCACATAAAAGTTGTATTAAAAATACAGAAGCAGCAGAGGTATAATTCAAAGTCACTCTTCTAGGTGACATTTTTTGTTATGTTAACTCTTAGTTGGGTAATATTGTTAAATCTGCTTGATTTGATTTTGAATTGAACCAGCTTTTAAATTTATTTAATTCATGAAATAATAAGTCAAGAATATTGAAAGATCATTTTAGGGTTGTACTGTATGCCGGTACTAGTATAGTATCGCGGTACTAATGAATCAAAAACGGTACTATACTCTGTTTGAAAAGTACCGGTTCCCGTCGTGACATTGCTGGTTTTGCGAGCAGAGGAGCATGTTCGGCAGCGCACACACACCGAGTACTTACAAGTACTTACAAGCAGACAGTGTGTAGACAGAAAAGGGAGAATGGACGCATTTTGGTCTAAAAACTAAAGATAAAGGTGATAACACTGAAACGCCCTCAGGAAGAGCTGCTTCAAGACATGGCTAACGTCCCTCCACAGTCGGCAGTGTTTTAGTTACTTTTAAATCACTAATCCTGGCCTCCTGGCGACAAATAAAGTGACTTTCTTAGACGTAATATTATCACTGGAGGATGAGGAATAGCTAAACATGCTTCACTGCACACCGTAGGAGGATAGAATAGCTCACCGGCGTCACAATGTAAACAAACGCCATTGGTGGATCTACACCTGACAGCCACTGTAATGATACCAAGTACAGGAGCGTATCTAGTCGATACTACTATGATTACATGGATATTTCTTATCGTCACAAAATCTTTTTTCCTTTTTTTAAAGTTCATATTACATTTATAAACTCAGTAAATATATACATGAGGACTTTGAATATGACCAATTTATGATCCTGTAACTACTTGGTATCGGATCGATACCTAAATGTGTGGTATCATCCAAAACTAATGTAAAGTATGAAAACAAGAGAAGAATAAGTGATTATTACATTTTAATAGAAGTCTAGATAGAACATGTTAAAACAGAAAATAAGCAGATAAAAGAACAAGTGGATTAATAATATTTTTTTTACAGTTTGTCCCTCATAATGTTGACAAAATAATAGAATGAGAAATGACACAATATGTTACTGCATATGTCAGCAGACTAATTAGGAAGAGTTTGTTTGTTTACTTACTACTAAAAGACAAGTTGTATGTTCACTATTTTTATTTAAGGACTAAATTACAATAATAAACATATGTTTCATGTACCTTAAGAGTTTTTGTTCAAATAAAGACAATAATGAATTTTTTTGTGGTCCCCTTTATTTAAAAAAGTACTGAAAAGTATGGAAATACATTTTGGTACCGGTACTAAAATATTGGTATGGGGACAACACTATGTAATCAACCCAATCAATATACTTTAAATAGGGATGGAGGACACGCACGGTCCTTAAGGATGTGTTGTATATGAACAGCAATAACGATGTAATAATTATGTTATATATGAACAGCAATAAAGATGTAATAATGATGTTACATATGAACAGCAATAAAGATGTAATAACGATGTTATATATGAACAGCAATGAAGATGTAATAACGATGTTATATATGAACAGCAATGAAGATGTAATGATATTATATATGAACAGCAATAAAGATGTAATAATGATGTTATATATGAACAGCAATAAAGATGTCTTAATGATGTTATATATGGACAACAATAAAGATGTAATAATGAACAGCAATAAAGATGTAATAATGATGTTATACATGAACAGCAATAAAGATGTCATAATGATGTTATATATGAACAGCAATAAAGATGTCATAATGATGTTATATGTGACAGCAATAACAATATCATAATCATGTTATATATGAACAGCAATAAAAATGTAATAATGATGTTATATATGAACAGCAATAAATATGTAATAATTATGTTATATATAACACTAATAAAGATATAATAAAGATGTTATATATGAACAGCAATAAAGATGTCATAATGATGTTACATATAAACAGCAATAAAGATGTAATAATGATGTTATTTATGAACAGCAATAAATATGTCATAATGATGTTATATATGAACAGCAATAATGATATCATAATGATGTTGTATATTAACAGCAATAAAAATTTAATAATGATGTTGTATATGAACATCAATAAAGATGTAATAATGATGTTGCATATGAACAGCGATAAAGATGTAATAATGATGTTACATATGAACAGCAATAAAGATGTAATAATGATGTTATATATGAACATTAATAAAGATGTTATAATGATGTTACATATGAACAGCAATAGAGATGTCATAATGATGTTACATATGAACAGCAATAAATATGTAATAATAATGTTATATATGAACAGCAATAAAGATGTAATAATGATGTTACATATGAACAACAGTAATAAAGATGTCATAATGATGTTACATATAAACAGCAATAAAGATGTTATAATAATGTTATATATGAACACCAACAAAGATGTAATAATGATGTTGCATGTGAACAGCAATAAAGATGTAATAATAATGTTATATATGAACATCAGTAAATATGTAATAATGATGTTACATATGAACAGCAATAAAGATGTAATAACAATGTTACATATGAACAGCAATACAGATATAATAATGATGTTATATATGAACAGCAATTAAGAAGTTATATATGAACAGCAATAAAGATTTCATAATGATGTTACATATGAACAGCAATAAAGATGTAATAATAATGTTATATATGATCATCAATAAAGATGTAATAATGATGTTACATGTGAACAGCAATAAAGATGTAATAATGATGTTATATATGAACAGCAAAAAAGATTTCATAATGATGTTATATATGAACAGCAATAAATATTTAATAATTATGTTATATATGAACAGCAATAAAGATGTAATAATTATGTTACATATGAACAACAATAAAGATGTAATAATGATGTTACATATGAACAGCAATAAATATGTAATAATGATGTTATATATGAACAGCAATAAAGATGTAATAATGATGTTGCATATGAACACCAATAAAGATGTAAAACTGATGTAATATATGAACATCAATAAAGATGCAATAAGGGCTCCTACCTGTGTGCGGGGTGGGCTGGGTGGCGTTGGGCTGAGACATGGCGATGCAGACGTCGTCTTGAGGAAACTTGTCGCAGGTGAGCATCTCCGGCCAGGGGAAGCCGAAGGCCTCCATGATGGGGCTGCAGCCGTCCCGCACGGCCTCGCACAGCCAGCGGCAGGGCAGGATGGGTGTCTCCAGGCAGACGGGCGCGAAGAGCGAGCAGAGGAAGAGCTGCGTGCCCGGGTGACACCTCTTGTGCACCAGCGGCACCCAGCTGCTCGCCTGCTGCTTCACCTCCGCCAGACTCTCGTGCTCCAGCAGGTTGGGCAGCAGCATCTGTCCGTAGCCCACCTGGTGACACAGCCGCAGGTCCTCCGGGATGTCCACGCACTGCGGCGGCTTGCCGTAGCTGCGCCCTCCCTGGTACGAGTCCCACTTCCAGCTCACATGCTGCTCGTACTCGGACGCCCGGCAGGCCGTCAGCAGCGCCAACGTCACAAGTCCAAGAAACATCCTAAATAGCGACCAGACTTCTTTCTACTTGTTAAGACTCACTTCATGAAGAAAGTTCGAGAATAGTTGAAGTCAACGCCGCGGCTCTGCTGAGTGAGACTCGGCGAAGTGTGAAGTGAAGTGAAGTCGAGAAGCCTTAAGATGTTGAAGTGCGAAGCGACCAATGAGAAGCTTTTGGCGCCGAGCTGTCAGTCAAACTTCTTGGCCCGGTGGGAAAACTCCCCGTTTTATTTCCCTGCTCGCACTTTCTCTCTACCCCCGAAATGTTTGCATTACAAAAGTAAAGATACACAAAAAGATTTTCATTGAAAATTTGAATTCAGTAGATCACACTTGCCAACCCTCCCGGATTTCCCGGGAGACTCCCGAAATTCAGTGCCTCTCCCGAAAACCCCCCGGGACAAATTTTCTCCCGAAAATCTCCCGAACTTCAGGCGGACTCAGGTCCTCCACAATATAAAAAAGCGTACCTGCCCAATCACGTTATAACTATAGAATGATGGAGGGCGAGTTCTTGGTTTCTTATGTGGGTTTATTGTTAGGCAGTTTCATTAACGTCCTCCCAGCGTGGCAACAACACACAACAACAGCAGTCACTTTTTTGTATACCGTAAAGCAGTTCGTCTGCCGTAAACAGCAATGTTGTGACACTCTTAAACAGGACAATACTGCCATCTAGTGCATTTGATGAAAGCACTTTTGTGCGTGCCACACATCAATGCATAATCAGAGAGGGTGTTCAGCATGGTTCGAAAAATAGTGGCAGAATAGAACAAGGATGGACATTCAACCCTTAACTCAACAATGAGTAGTTGAGTGTTATGTGTGTGTATATGTGTAAATAAATGAACACTGAAATTCAAGTATTTATTGTATATATATATATATATATATATATATATATATATAATAAAATAAATAAATATATATATATATATATATATATATATATATATATATATATATATATATATATATATATATATATATATATAGCTAGAATTCACTGAACGTCAAGTATTTCTTATATATATATATATATATATATATATATATATATATATATATATATATATATATATACATGAAATACTTGACTTGGTGAATTCTAGCTGTAAATATACTCCTCCCCTTTTAGCCACGTGCCCAACCACGCCCCCGTCCCACCCCGACCACGCCCACCCCACCCTCTCCCCCCACCTCCCGAAATCGGAGGTCTCAAGGTTGGCAAGTATGCAGTAGATAATAAAAAGTTGTTGGATATCACTTTAAACCAGACCCTGGCATTCGGCGGCCCGCGGGCCACATCCGGCCCTTTGTGCGTCCCTGTCCGGGGCGTTAGGCCAATCATAAATTACAAAATAAAATTTAAAAAAGTATCTATGTCGAGTGTGCAATACAACGGTGCTGCTTTTGTTTTGAAAAGCGTTATTTGTATTACTACCGCGTGATTGTGAGTGAATGTGAACAGCGGCAATCACAAATTACAAAATAAATTTAAAAAAAACATCTATGTCGTGCGTGCAATGCAACCGTGCTGCTTTTATTTTGAAAAGTGTTATTTATGGGCGTATGTCCGGTTACCCCCGAGACGTTATAAAGAGAAAAGTTGATGACGAATGCCGTGTTTTCAACAAGACATGGACTGCCAAGTACTTCTTTGAAGAAATTAAAGGTAAAGCCGTGTGCTTAGTTTGTGGTACACAGGTTGCTGTGTTTAAAGAATATAATTTCAATAAAAACTACACGAGGAAAAATACCGGAATATGTCTGATGAAGTGCGCGCAAGGGAGGCTGATGCGTTGATGGTAAAACTGCAAACCCAACAAGGACTTTTTGCCTAATTTCACACCCGTCAGGACACGTTTCGTCATTTCTCACAAAATTGCCAGAAAAAGTAAGGCGTTTTCTGACGGAGAGTTTATTAAGGAGGGCTTATTGGACTCTGTTGCGCTGATATCCCCGGAGAAGAGGGGCGCATTTGAGAACGTGTCACTCTCCCAACGCACTGTAACGAGGCGGGTTGAGACCATCGCTGGAAACTTGGAGTTTCAGCTGAAGAACAGAACGGCCGACTTTGACTGTTTTTCGCTGGCTTTGGATGAGAGCTGCGATGTACGTGACACCGCCCAGCTGCTCATCTTCTTAATTGGATAACTGCAGACTTTCAAATCATGGAGTAGCTGGCAGCCATGCAGTCAATTTTTCTTTCTTTCTTTCTTTAGTTTATTTCGAACATGAACACACTTACATCATAATACATCCACAATTTCATATCATTTCATTTTAACATCATGCCCGAAAAGGAGTAGGAAGAAGCAAAGCTTATTTAATCCTATCCCATTCTCACTTCAAGCGTTTACAAATATATAGAATCATTTACTGACCGTTTATATAATAAAATAACATCTATGAATTAGTATACAACAGTTTTGTAATATGTAATTAATTAATTAATTCAGTCATTATTAACATACTGAGATACTTTCAACCTTATTTTCAATAAGGTTGAAAGTATTTCTCATAATTCTTCTTTTTTGTACTCTGCAAGCACTATTATTTTGAACAACCTCTTAAACTGGATCATATCAGTACAATTTTTAACTTCTTTACTTAATCCATTCCATAATTTAATTCCACATACTGATATGCTAAAAGTTCTAGGTGTTGTACGTGCATATAAATGTTTTAAATTATTTTTTCCTCTAAGGTTATATTTCTCCTCTTTAGTTGAGAAGAATTGTTGTACATTCTTTGGTAGCAGGTTATAGTTTGCTTTGTACATCATTTTAGCTGTTTGCAATTTTACCAAATCACCAAACTTTAATATTTCTGACTTAATAAATAAAGGGTTTGTATGTTCTCTATATCCAACATTATGTATTATTCTAACTGATCTTTTTTGTAACACGGTTAGCGAATGTAGCGAATTGTAGTTATTTCCCCATATTTCTGCACAATAACTCAGATATGGTAACACTAGCGAGCAGTAGAGAATATGCAGTGATTTTTGGCCCAGGACATATTTTGCTTTATTCATTATTGAAATGTTTTTTGCCACCTTATGTTGTATGTTTTGTATATGAGATTTCCAGTTCATTTGATCATCTATTAATACTCCCCAAAATCTAGTTTCTTTTACCTTTTCTATGTCTACTTCGTCTATTTGTATTTGTGTATGATGCTCTTTTCTACTATTACCAAATAGCATTATTTTAGTTTTACTGAGATTCAAAGATAGTCTGTTTTTGTCAAACCATCTTTTTAATTTGTTCATTTCTTCTGTTATTATTTGTATTATCTTCTGTGTGCTCTCTCCTGAACAGAAAGCAGTTGTGTCGTCTGCAAATAAAACCAACTTTAAGTCCTTCGTAACCTTACAAATGTCGTTTATATAAAGATTGAACAATCTTGGTCCCAGTATTGACCCCTGGGGTACACCACAGGATATATCTAGCCGTGTTGACATATTTTCACCCATATTTACATATTGCTTCCTGTTGGTTAAATAACTTCTTACCCAATTCAATACCAAACCTCTGATGCCATATCGTTCTAATTTTCGTATTAAAATATCATGATTAATTGTGTCAAATGCTTTTGTTAAGTCCATGAATACTGCGGCCGCACATTCTTTACCATCTATTGCATTGGTAATTTCCTCTGTTATTTTGGTTAGTGCTATTGATGTTGAGATATTTGCTCGGAATCCATATTGGTTCTCCACAAGCGTCCCACTTTTGTTAATAAATAAATCTAATCGACTATTGAATAATTTTTCCAAGATTTTGGAGAATTGTGGAAGTAATGAAACTGGTCTGTAGTTAGTAAACTGGTGTACGTCTCCATTCTTATAAATTGGTACGACTTTTGCAATTTTCATTATATCAGGGAATTTACCGGTTAAAAATGATACATTGGTGATATATGTCAGAGGTTCTGAAATGTCTTGTATAACCTTTTTTATCGTTACCATATCTATTCCATGACAGTCGGTTGAGGTCTTGGATTTACAATTTTTTACAATTTTGATTATTTCTTCTTTTGTTACACTTTTAAGAAACATGGAATTGGGATTTCTGTCTATGAGCTCACTCAAGGCCTCAACTGACCCATCATCTGCATTTGGAATTCTTTGATCCAGATTTTTTCCGATATTAACAAAATAATCATTGAAACGTTCCGCTATTTGGTTCATATTGTCATTTTTTGCATTTCCATCTAGAAAGTACTGGGGGTAATCTTTCTTAGCACCATTTTTAATGATGCTATTTAGGATGCCCCATTTTGCTCTCATGTTGTTTTTGTTCTTGTTTAATAATTGACTGTAGTATTCCTTCTTACATGTTCGTAGTATACCAATTAGTTTGTTTTTGTATTTCTTATAGTTATTTTCTGCCTCTATAGATCTCTTTAAATTAAATTAAAGAGACAACCACAGGTAATGACTTGTTCACATAGGTAAGTGCGTGTTTGGACATGTTAGGACTGAAATGGGACAAGCTGGCAGGTGTGACAACAGATTGTTGTCCAAATCTGACGGGGAAAAATGTTGGACTTTTTAAAAGGATGCAGGATAAAGTGACAGAAATTGACATTTTTGCATTGTATTATACATCAGGAAGTGTTGTGTAAGACAGTGTTAAAAATAAAACCATCAAAAGCAATCTGCTTTTGTATAAAGTTTAGTTAGGTTAAATGAAATTATTATTATTATTATTATTATTATTTATCTTACGGTATATCAAAAATAATTTGAGCAAAATTTAATTGAAATATTGTCGGTGTGGCCCTCCAGCAGTGCTCGGGTTGCTCATGCGGTCCCCGGTAAAAATTAATTGCTGCTTTAAACCAAAACCCAGCATTCATCAATATAGCTCTTGTCTCAAAGTAGGTGTACTGTCACGACCTGTCACATCACGCCCTGACTTATTTTGACTTTTTTACTGTTTTCCTGTGTGTAGTGTTTTAGTTTTTGTCTTGTGCTCCTATTTTGGTGGCTTTTCCTGTTTTGTTGGTATTTTCCTGTTGCAGTTTCATGTCTTCCTTTGAGAGCGACATTGTTGATTGTCATGTCATGTTTGAATGTACTTTGTGGGGACGCCATCTCTGCGCCAAGTCTTTGCTGTTGTCCAGCATTCTGTTTTTGTTTACTTTGCAGCCAGTTCAGTTTTAGTTTCGTTCTGCATAGCCTTCCCTAAGCTTCAATGTCTTTTGTTTATTTTTTGGTTTAAGCATAAGATACCTTTTTACCTGCACTCTGGCTCCCGCTGCATATTGTGATCACCACAAACCATGTTCCCGACATATGTAGAAATGTCTGGTTGTATCAGCTCTGCTCTTGTAATGTCTTTGTGGAGGGGGGCGTGGGCTGCGGGCCTGCAGCGGAATGGGGTGTGCCAGGACCGGCCTCGAAGTCAGCGACAGGTGCGTAGATGGCCCAGGTGGGCCTTACTATCTAATCACCTGTTGCTCTGTTTAAGCAGCAGCCGGGAGGTGAGACATTGTTGGAGCTGGGTGGAGAGCAAGACGGACAGTCACAAAAAGACAATTGCTGAAAAGCAACACAGAGACTTTATTGGAAAAATAAACTATATTGTGAACCTGAACCGGGCTCTCATGTCGGCATTTGGTGGTCCAAAGAACCCTCTGGAGGGCAACCTCCACAGTCTTTAATGTCCTTTGGGTTCTTTGATGTTTGATGTATCCCTCTTACACACATGCTTATGTGTGCTATGGCTATGAGTTTTTTTCCCCTATGGCCTCAGTCTGGACCCCCTCTCCAGGGGACCAGGCTTAGACTGATTTTATTTTTTTTTCTCAACTCCCCCTTCTCAGTGTTTACATGTTTCTCACGTTTTTTTGTAAGGGGCGCAGGAAGTTGGCAGACCCGTCAGCGATCCTGCTCTGTCTTTTTGTAATGTTTGTCTGATCTTGAATGGGATTGTGCTTAAAATCTTAATTTCCCCTCGGGGATTAATAAAGTATTTCTGATTCTGATTTAAGTTGTTGCTATCCTTCTTTGTGGGGACATTGTTGATTTTCATGTCATATTCGAATGTACTTTGTGGACGCCATCTCTGCTCCACACGCTGTAAGTCTTTGCTGTCATCCAGCATTCTGTTTTTTGTGTTCTTTGCAGCCAGTTCAGTTTTAGTTTCGTTCTGCATAGCCTTCCCTAAGCTTCAATGCCTTTTCTTAGCGGCACTCATCTTTTGTTTATTTATGGTTTAAGCACAAGATACCTTTTTACCTGCACCCTGGCTCCCGCTGTCGCCTGCATACTGTGATCACCACAAACCATGTTCCCGACATCTGCAAAGCAATTAGCTACCGGCTGCCACCTACTGATATGGAAGAGTATTACACGGTTACTCCGCCGAGCTCTAGACAGCACAGACACTCAACTACGGCACATTATTTGCGGATTATAATTACTGGTTTGCAAAAAAATATTTTTAACCCAATTAGGTGAAATTACATAATCTCCCACGGCACACCAGATTGAAAAACACTGCCCACTGTGTCAAAGTCAAGGCCCGCGGGCCAGATCCGGCCCGTGAATGAATGATCTATGGCCCCCAGGATGATTTTTAATTAGTATTAGAACCGGGCCGTCTGCTACTGTTTTGCATGCACCAATACTCCATCAGTGTTGGCGCTAGGAATTTTCCCGGGGGACCCCATCAAGTCATAAAAATGGGGTCCCACGGTAAATTTTTGCGGTCCCACTTTTTTGTAAGCGTTTTGAAAACAAATGATAAATGTATGCATTATCCTGTTATACAGTCGCGATCAAAAGTTTACATACACTTGTAAAGAACATAATGTCATGGCTGTCTTGAGTTTCCAATCATTTCTACAACTCTTATTTGTTTGTGATAGAGTGATTGGAGCACATACTTGTTGGTCACAAAAAATATTCATGAAGTTTGGTTCTTTTATGAATTTATTATGGGTCTACTGAAAATGTGACCAAATCTGCTGGGTCAAAAGTATACATACAGCAATGTTAATATTTGGTTACATGTCCCTTGGCAAGCTTCGGGTTGAATTTTTGACCACTCCTCTTGACAAAATTGGTGCAGTTCAGCTAAATGTGTTGGTTTTCTGACATGGACTTGTTCAGAATTGTCCACACGTTTAAGTCAGGACTTTGAGAAAGGCCATTCCAAAACCTTGATTCTAGCCTGATTTAGCCATTCCTTTACCACTTTTGACGTGTGTTTGGGGTCATTGTCCTGTTGGAACACCCAACTGCGCCCAAGACCCAACCTCCAGGCTGATGATTTTAGGTTGACCTGAAGAATTTAGAGGTAA
Organism: Nerophis lumbriciformis; assembly: GCF_033978685.3. NCBI lineage: Eukaryota > Metazoa > Chordata > Actinopteri > Syngnathiformes > Syngnathidae > Nerophis > Nerophis lumbriciformis. Next base: position 19,458,906 of record NC_084559.2, read on the forward strand.
TCCTCCTTTTTCATTGTCCCATTTACTCTCTGTAAAGCACCAGTTCCATTGGCAGCAAAACAGGCCCACAGCATATTACTACCACCACCATGCTTGACGGTAGGTATGGTGTTCCTGGGATTAAAGACCTCACCTTTTCTCCTCCAAACATATTGCTGGGTATTGTGGCCAAACAGCTAAATTTGTGTTTCATCTGACCACAGAACTTTCCTCCAGAAGGTCTTATCTTTGTCCATGTGATGTCAGATGAAATAAAAATTGAGCTGTTTGGCCACAATACCCAGCAATATGTTTGGAGGAGAAAAAGGTGAGGCCGTTCCTGGGATTACATTTGTTCACAATATACTCCAAAAGTAATAACAATAACAATAAATAAGTAAGTTATATTTCATATGGTGAGATAAATAAGATTATCTAGAACATGAATGGATGTATGAAATACAGTCAATCAATCAATCAATCAATGTTTATTTATATAGCCCTAAATCACAAGTGTCTCAAAGGGCAGTCAGAATGTTTATCTTCTTCTTTGTACTTTGTAAACACTTTCTTGAAGTGGGTGATATTAGTACATTGTTTGAATTATTTGCTTAATCCATTCCATCAATTAATTCCACATAATGATATACTGAAGGTCTTAAAGGTTGTACGTGCGTACAAATGTTTTGAATTAAATTTTTCTCTAAGATTATATTTCTCCTCTTTTGTTGAGAAGAATTGTTGTATATTCTCGGCTAGCAGGTTATAGTTTGCATTGTGCATCATTTTAGCATAATTGGTGATAAATACAGCGGTCTAAAAGTACTGTACATCATAATTACGGTTTGGTATTAACTTCACGGTTCAGCTTATTTTTTTGGTACAGTAACGGAAAGAAATATGCGTAGGTTTTAGTATTCCTTATTTTTGAAATGTAACTTACCCAAATGAAATTTGCGATAATAATTCAAGAAATCAAATTCTCATATAAATAAAAAAAAAAACATGGCTATTGCACACAGAATAATTGAAGGCCACTTTGACATATTTTTACATTAAAAATGATAAAACCCAATATAGGTCAATAAACTGTTGTATAAACTATGTAAGGTTTGGGTTATGGGCGTCAACTCAAATGAGTGTGATATTTATTTATGCAGGGTGTCTACAAAGTATCTTCAAAATTTTAAATGTTTGAACCAGATTTGTTGAATTTAAATAATTATTTATTCAAGTTTATGATCACATTGTGCTTCAGGTGTTGTGTTCCATTCCTTTGCCACCATTGATGAGTCTACTCTGCAGCGAACATGGCAAGAAATGGAGGATGGTCTTGTGCCTTGTGCAACTAGTGGAGCCATATAGAGGTGTTTAAATTAGGTTAAAAAAATAACCTCTGATTGATTACATTAGAACAAATCTAGTTAACAAATCTGGTTAACTGCCTTGGTAATATGTTTTCAAAATTGTAAAGAGACTTTATGTTTAATTAAAAACACATTGGATTTAGTTTTCTTAAACCATACACCCACATACACACACAACTGTTGTGTTTTCATGCACTAAAACACGACTACTTGCATGGATGTGGTTGAAACCAGCTTGTAAAAAGAAAACCTTAATTAGGTTTTTGACTTTAAAAGATATGATTAACATATCTAGATAAACACCCTAACAAACGTAGTTTTGCTTTTTCTAATTATGTAAAAAAAAAATACAAAAAAAACTAACAATTTCAATACAAACAGGCCATATTATGAATATAACTAATCATATAACCTGTCATTACTTAAATTAAATATGATTGTATATCAAGTTATAGTGTAAAGTAGAGATTAGCTCATATGTTTTTTTTATCAGTGGATACAAATGAATATAATAATATATCATTATTATTAAGACTATATTATTAGTGGTAGATTTTCTGGAGGTTATGCCTCTCCCTGTCTTTAAAACCTAGTGACGGCTCCTTTTCTAACTTTAATCGAGGGTCCTTGAACGCACCGCAGTTGTGGTTAATGAGATGTAAAAATTAAACTTAAACAGGACTTTCTCCTATGCTGCCACTGATAGATTTATTGTATTTGCAACTTTTGTCAATCACCTTTTCTTGTTCTGCTGGTGCTGTATGTGAATGCCAAAAGGTGAGATTTGATGACGTTATGACGTCTGTGTTGAGTGAAGTGTTCCATGCTGGTGTTGCCACCATCCAGGTGGTACAAGTTATTTAGCATTGTGGATAGAAGGTGTGATGTAGTTAATTGGAATCAAGCAAACGTATTATTTAACTTTCACAGCTATATTCATTTTGTATTAAAAAAATACTTGTACCCATTCGACGACCATTGCAAAGACGGGGGGTCCGCGCATCTGTCCCCCCTACTTTTTATTCCATCTTGGGCTTTTGGACTTTTTCCTTGCCCGGCGTTACAGATAAATTGGGCTTGATTGATTACGATGTTGTTTTTTAATCATTTACATGTTTAAATGAAATGTTCAAACTTTACAAAATCCCAGCCCCCTTACCCCTGTCAGGCTTGCCCCTGACAGTTTGGTTGTGTTTTAGTTTTTCCTCTGTGTGTGTATTATTTCCTGTCAGCGCTCTTGTTTTGGTTCTGTTTCCTGTTTGTCTCCCTGAGTGCTGTGTCCCCTCAGCTGTGGCTGATTGGCACCTGGCCACACCTGGTGTCAATCAGCCAGCTGCTATTTAAACCTGCCTTCCCCTCCAGTCAGTGCTGGATTATTGTCATTGTCGCTAATACTTGTTGTCACTACTACCTGTCATAATAATTGTTGTTGTAGCGCTGTCTACTTTTGTTCACTCTGCTCTTGTCATAGTTCCTTCGTGTCACAGTAAGTGTTTTTGTTTCTTGTCGACAGTTAGCTTTTGTGCTATTTTAGTTCATAGCCAAGTTTGTTCTCCGCTTTGTGCGCGCCTTTTGTTTCTACCCTTTTGTTTGTTTTTTTGCCATAGTGTTGAATTAAATCATGTTTTCTCGCTCAATGCCTGCCATCATCTCTGCATCTTGGGGTTCGTCACCAACAAACTCTGACAACCCCCCTGCTTAGGACTCCAGCACAACATCCCCACTCCCACTACAGATTGTTCCCGAACAAAGACACAAGCCAGCAGCCTCTGCACTTGGATCCTGCTGCTTTAAAAATATATGTACCGTATTTTTTGGAGTATAAGTCGCTACGGAGAAAAAGTCTCTTTAATTACCGATACCGATATCAACCGATACCGATATCAACTGATATATACAGTCGTGGAATTAACACATTATTATGCCTAATTTGGACAACCAGGTATGGTGAAGATAAGGTACTTTTTGAAAAAATTATTAAAATAAGATAGATGAACTAAAAACATTTTCTTGAATAAAAAAGAAAGTAAAACAATATAAAAACAGTTACATAGAAACTAGCAATAAATGAAAATTAGTCAAATTAACTGTTAAAGGTTAGTACTATTAGTGGACCAGCAGCACGCACAATCATGTGTGCTTACAGACTGTATCCCTTGCAGACTGTATTGATATATATTGATATATAATGTAGGAACCAGAATATTAATAACAGAAAGAAACAACCTTTTTGTGTGAATGAGTGTGAATGAGTGTAAATGGGGGAGGGAGGTTTTTTGGGTTGGTGCACTAATTGTAAGTGTATCTTGTGTTTTTATGCTGATTTAATAAAAAAATAAATAAAAAAACAATTAAAAAAACCCCAAAAAACCGATACCGATAATAAAAAAAAACGATACCGATAATTTCCAATATTACATTTTAACGCATTTAAAATCCCTAAAAAAAACCATATATAAGTCGCACTGGAGTATAAGTCGCATTTTTTGGGGAAATTTATTTGATAAAACCCAACACCAAAATAACCATTGGAAAGGCAATTTAAAATAAATAAAGAATAGTGAACAACAGGCTGAATAAGTGTACGTTATATGAGGCATAAATAACCAACTGAGAACGTGCCTGGTATTTTAACATAACATTTTATGGTAAGAGTCATTCAAATAACTATAACATAAAGAACATGCTATACGTTTACCAAACAATCTGTCACTCCTAATCGCTAAATCCCATGAAATCTTATACGTCTAGTCCAGGGGTCGGCAACCCGCGGCTCTAGAGCCGCATAGCGCCGCCCTATTGTTTTAATATGGTTTATGTAGGAGGACAAACATGACACAAGCCTCCCTAATTGTTACAAAGCACACTGTTTATATTAAACATGCTTCACTGATTCAAGTATTTGGCTAGCGCCGTTTTGTCCTACTAATTTTGGCGGTCCTTGAACTCACCTTAGTTTGTTTACATGTATAACTTTCTCCGACTTTCTAGGACGTGTTTTATGCCACTTCTTTTTCTGTCTCATTTTGTCCACCAACCTTTTAACGTTGTGCATGAAAGGTGAGTTTTGTTGACGTTATTGACTTGTGTGGAGTGCTAATCAGACATATTTGGTCACTGCATGACTGCAAGCTAATCGATGCTAACATGCTATTTAGGCTAGCTATATGTACATATTGCATCATTATGCCTCATTTGTAGCTATATTTGAGGTCATTTAGTTTCCTTTAAGTCCTCTTAATTCAATTTATATCTCAAGACACATTGTCTGTATGTAATATGGCTTTTAATTTTTTTTAATTTTTGCGGCTCCAGACAGATTTGTTTTTGTATTTTTGGTCCAATGTGGCTCTTTCAACATTTTGGGTTGCCGACCCCTGGTATAGTCTCTTACGTGAATGAGCTAAATAATATTATATGATATTTTACGGTAATGTGTTTACAATTTCACACATAAGTCGCTCCTGAGTATAAGTCGCACCCCCAGCCAAACTATGAAAAAAACTGCGACTTATAGTCCGAAAAATACAGTATGTAAATTGTTAATTTACAGTGTCACTGTTAGCAGCTTAGTTTAATATTTGTCTTATATCATCTTTACCAAAAGATTATGCCATAATCAGAATGTAATTGTAATTAGCTTTTGGTTAGAGGAAAGTGAATACCGTATTTTTCGGAGTATAAGTCGCACCGGAGTATAAGTCGCACCTGCTGAAAATGCATAATAAAGAAGGAAAAAGACATATATAAGTCGCACTGGAGCCCGGCCAAACTATGAAAAAACTGCGACTTATTGTCCGAAAAATACGGTATGTCGAAAAATACCTATATACTGTATCATGTTGAAACTATAAATTTATTAGAATATGCCATCTGAAAATGTGAAAAAGCAATCCAAGCTGAGACTGCTCGGCAGCCAATGTATCCATGGATCAGGAGTTTGCATGCCGAAGTAGTGATGTGTGTTGATACTGGTCTACTTTAGAGACACTTTTCACTGATGATACTTTATGAAGTATTGGCTGTGTTTGTGGTGGCAGACTAGTTTCTAAGTTTATAATAACTTTTTAATAACTGGAGTTAAAAGCCAACCAACATGTCTGAGAAAGACAGATATTTGTACCACTGGAAGAGACCTGGATTCACTCAAACTGATCTCTTCTGGGGAGTAAAAGGTATGTTGTCTGCAGTCACTGCATGGCTAGATACGTCTGCACTTAGTTTCATTCTGAGTTCACAACAATGAGCGATTACAATCATGATAAATACTGTTTATATTACCACTTCTCTCATCATTCACGTCCGGTTGTGTTTTCCTGGGTTAACGTTTATTTCCTATCAGCGCTCTTATTTTGGTTCAACTTTCTGCTTGTTTCCCTGAGCACAGTTTCCCCTCGCCTGCTGCTGATTGGCAGCCTGGCCACACCTGGTGTTAATCAGCAGGCTGCTACTTATGCCTAGGGATGATGTTTGATAAGAAATGATCGAGTTCGAGCCCATTATCGAATCCTCTTATCGAACCGATTCCTTATCGATTCTCTTATCGAATCCAGATAGGTTGTTGTATATGGAAAAAAAACACAATATTTGGTTTAACAAAAGCTCACTTTTATTTTATCAGAAACAAATTTAATAAAATAAATAAATAAATATTGACTGTTACCCCCCTAAAAAAATAAAATAAATAAATATTGACTGTTGTTACCCAAAGTATATTATGTGGGATTTTTCAGAAAAAGAAATATATACAGTAACACAAAAACAACCTGTCTCTGTGATCACTATAGGTCAGGGGTCGGCAACCCGCGGCTCCGGAGCCGCATGCGGCTCTTTGATCACTCTGATGCGGCTCAGCAGCTTACTTGCTGAACCCCCCAATTTTCCCGTGAGACTTCCGGATTTCAGTGCCTCTCGCAGAAAAGTCCCGGGATTAATATTCACCGATTTTCACCCTTAAAGCTATAATAAGGGCTTGCCGTGATGGTACAACATTTGGCGCCCTCTACAATCTGCATTGACAGCGTGCCAGCCCAACACTTGTTATACAATATATATCATCTGCCTGCACACGTACGTGACAGCAAGGCATACTTGGTCAACAGCCACACAGGTTACACTGACGGTGGTCATATAAAACAACTTTAACACTCTTACTAATAATGCGCCACACTTTGAACCAAAACCAAACAAGAATGACAAACACATTTCGGGAGAACATCTGCACCTTAACACAACATAAACACAACAGAACAAACACCCAGAATCCCATGCAGCCCTGACTCTTCCGGGCTACATTATACACCCCTGCTACCACCAAACCCCGCCCCCACCCCAAGCCTGCTCCCTCACACATCAACCCCCCCTCTGTGCGTCGGTTGAGGTGGGCGGGGTTTGGTAGCAGGGGTGTATAATGTATCCCGGAAGAGTTAGGGCTGCATGGGATTCTGGGTATTTGTCCTGTTGTGTTTATTTTGTGTTACGGTGCAGATGTTCTCCCGAAATGTGTTTGTCATTCTTGTTTGGTGTGGGTTCACAGTGTGGCGCATTATTAGTAAGAGTGTTAAAGTTTTTTTTTATACCGCCACCGTCAGTGTAACCTGTGTGGTTGTTGAGCAAGTATGCCTTGCTGTGATCTATGTGAGCAAGCGGAAGCCCCATACAACATGTGACTGATCAGACACGCTGGTTGTAGTGGGCGCTATATGCTGTAACATCACGGCACGCATGACGCTGACAAGCGCTATTCATTAATAGCCCGTGTGCCGCGCCAGCTTAAAAATTCCATATAAAGGTGTGGGCAGCGTGTCTGAGACCCTTGGTTTATACACAGCACAAAGCAGAAAAACATTGTTATATGCAGTGTTATGTCATTTAAAATTTCAAAAAATTTTGCGGCTCCCATTGTTTTCTATAATTTGTGAAACTGGTCAAAATGGCTCTTTGACTGGTAAAGGTTGCCGACCCCTGCTATAGGTGAATAGCCATACCTTGAGGCGTTTTTTCCGGTCCATTATTTTTGCTGCTTGTATGACATCACAAGAAATGTCATTTTTACTGTGATGTCCCACAGGGCATCTCTTGTGGGACGGGATTCGTTCCCAGGGATTCGAATAAAGAACCAACTCTTTTTCTTTACCACATTGGCCTCGATAACAGGAACCGGTTCTCAAAAAGGGATTCGAGTCCATGGAATTTGTTCTTTTCTTATCGAACGGTTCTTTTCTTATCGAACGACCGGGAGAACCGGTTTCGAACATCATCCCTACTTATGCCTGCCTCGCCTGTTCCTCGGCGCTGGAGGATTGACTATGTTAAGAACCTTACATGCACGACTGCTTCCTTCTCTGTTAAAAGACTCTTACCTGATCGTCACTCTCCTGGTTCCTGCAGCCATGCCAGTTCCTGACATCTTGTTCCATTTCAAAATTATACTTTCACAGCCTGTGACCAAGACTTCAACGATAGAGACTAAATACTTGTTGTCTCTGGGCTCTAGAATAAAAGTTTTCTGTGTGAATGGCAATCATTTATATTACTGCTGGAAGTCATAATACATGCACATGTGTTGCCATGAAAGGGCATTTTGGCATTCTGTCATCACTAAGCACCAGCGAAACGCTGGATTTCTTCCAGACATGACTTCATCACTGGAAGAAAAGCCAATACTAACCGATGTAAAATGAACAAGTACAACTGCTTTTTGTCAAGCAACACCAAGAGAGGAGAGAAAAGTCCAAACTTCTATTGAAATGACTTATTCTGGCACTGTTTGGAGCATTTCGATTGTTGACGGTTTTACTGCGTTTTGACAAATATGTCTAATGATAAAGGAATGCAAAGTAGTCATCGTGTCATTATAGGACTTTCCTGAGGAGATGTGATGGAAAAAACATAATTGTGTTTTCTCTAGTGACGACTTGACTTGATTGTGTGATTCTTGGCAAACAAAGTACAAATAAGTAACCACCTCCTTAATTCAAATGTTTTGCTTTGGCTGGATTGAGCTGTCCCGTCTGATTTTGAGACACATAACTTGCACGGTCTATTGCACTGATCAATGGTAATAGCTCAGGGGGGACTTAAATCCTGCTTTGACTCAGTACTGAATACGAACTAAACCTGCAGTTTTTACCCATGTAGACTTGAACACATTTGCCAGTGAGCACACTTGAACAAAAACTTCTGATTGTGTCTCAACAAAAACTAATCCTATACAAGACTTTTGGTGCTCTCAGATTAAAAACAATGTACTGTAGTTCATAAAACCAAGGTTACTTTCTATGTGAAAACATTCATCAGAAGTATGTGTGATGATAGCATCAGTACCAAAATGCCTCGGGTTTTTTAAAGAAACAAAGTCGACCAAAACCACAATCACTGCAGGGAAAACAACTTCTGGCTCTCTGTTGAACACGCCAGCAAGTACTGGCCTCACTTACTGTAGCAGCTCTCCTTTGGCCTCTTTTCCACCAAAATCCCAATGAATTTTACTATCAGAACTTTTTAAAAACATTTTTTTATAACGTATTCAGTTCAAGTGGATGATTTGCTACATCGTTTTTCAAATATTAAAGGGGAACATCATCACCAGATGTTGTTGCAGAAAAAAGACCATATATTTTTTTAACCGATTTCCGAACTCTAAATGGGTGAATTTTGGCGAATTAAGCGCCTTTCTATTATTCGCTCTCGGAGCGATGACGTCACAACGCGACGTCACATCGGGAAGCAATCCGCCATTTTCTCACTTTCGTCGGTGTGTTGTCGGAGGGTGTAACAACACGAACAGGGACGGATTCAAGTTGCACCAGTGGTCCAAAGATGCGAAAGTGGCAAGAAATTGGACGAAATTTGTTCAAAATACGAGGGTGTGGGGAAAGCCGACGAAATGGTCAGTCGTTTGTTCCGTACACTTTACCGACGAAAGCTATGCTACGACAGAGATGGCAAGAATGTGTGGATATCCTGCGACACTCAAAGCAGATGCATTTCCAACGATAAAGTCAAAGAAATCTGCCGCCAGACCCCCATTGAATCTGCCGGAGTGTGTGAGCCATTCAGGGACAAAGGACCTCGGTTGCACGGCAAGAAATGGCGGCAGTTTGTTCCCGCAGACGAGCGAGCTAAACCCCCTGGATGTCTTGGCTCACACCGTCCCTTATGCCACCGAAGATGATCAAGAGAAGAATATCGACCCTAGCTTCCCTGGCCTGCTGACATCAACTCCAAAACTGGACAGATCAGCTTTCAGGAAAAGAGAGCGGATGAGGGTATGTCTACAGAATATATTAATTGATGAAAACTTTATTCATTACTCGCGGTTTTACGTAAATTATTATACATAAACTTTGTTTACCAATAATTCAGCTTAAAAACATGTATTTTTTTCAATCATTCGAGTACATTCGGGTAGTCTTGTGTAATGCAGTATTTTGTGTCTATTTAGGTATGGTTAACCTGAGTGCTGAAATCGTGGAAAAATATATGTTCTTAGCGCGCCTGAAATGGGCTGTCTGCACTCTCAAAGTGCATGTTGTTGCCAAATGTATTTCATATGCTGTAAACCTAGTTCATAGTTGTTAGTTTCCTTTAATGCCAAACAAACACATACCAATCGTTGGTTAGAAGGCGATCGCCGAATTCGTCCTCGCTTTCTCCCGTGTCGCTGGCTGTCGTGTCGTTTTCGTCGGTTTCGCTTGCATACGGTTCAAACCGATATGGCTCAATAGCTTCAGTTTCTTCTTCAATTTCGTTTTCGCTACCTGCCTCCACACTACAACCATCCGTTTCAATACATGCGTAATCTGTTGAATCGCTTAAGCCGCTGAAATCCGAGTCTGAATCCGAGCTAATGTCGCTATATCTTGCTGTTCTTTCCGCCATGTTTGTTTGTATTGGCATCACTGTGTGACGTCACAGGAAAATGGACGGGTGTGTATATAACGATGGTTAAAATCAGGCACTTTGAAGCTTTTTTTAGTGATATTGCGTGATGGGTAAAATTTTGAAAAAAACTTCGAAAAATAATATAAGCCACTGGGAACTGATTTTTAATGGTTTTAACCCTTCTGAAATTGTGATAATGTTCCCCTTTAAGGCCTTACTACATCAAGGAATAACTTCAGAGATAACTTTTTTAGGCATCATTTACATGTTTTGGACTTAAATTAAGTTTTATTAATGTTGTATGGTATTTGTGTTATTTTCTATCATTATATGGTGGCAATCACTAAGCCGAACTTCCGTTTTCAGGTTAAGGATGAACCACGCTCACGGGCTCGCACAAGTCCACCAACTTTTGGCAGAACAACTTTGTGATTCATTTTTCTTCAACTCCAACCTCATGAACAACACATCTCGACATTGGTAAGCCTTTGACACGAGCGATGTCAAAAGACGGGACGTAGCATGGGACAGTTAGCGCAGTCCTTGAGGTTAAATGAGACTGCTATCAGCAAACGTTGAGGTGAACTCTCTAAATGGAAAGCCGGTTGGTTGTACTTTTTCGTTTTAGGCTTTTTGGCATGGTCTCTCTGTCGGGGGTAGAAGGGGTTCTATGCATCGGGCAGCAAGCTGTTGGTAGATTTTGGGACATAACTTGCTCCAGTGATGACTTGGCAGCGAATGTGGATGGCTTTGGTCTTGTGGGGTGACTCACTTGTTAGGCTTTGGGGCAAACCTTGCCATTCAGTTAGGATTGATTGATTGATTGATTGAGACTTTTATTAGTAGATTGTACAGTACATATTCCGTACAATTGACCACTAAATGGTAACACCCGAATAAGTTTTTCTACTTGTTTAAGTCGGGGTCCACTTAAATCACTTAATGGTACAAATATATACTATCATCATAATGCAGTCATCACACAAGTTAATCATCAGAGTATATACATTGAATTATTTTCATTATTTACAATCCGGGGTGTGGGATGTGGAGGCGGGGGGGTTAGGTTTGGTTGATATCAGCACTTCGGTCATCAACAAGTGCATCATCAGAGAAATGGACATTGAAACAGTGTAGGTCTGACTTGGTAGGATATGTACAGCAAGTCGTGGACATAGAGAGATCAGAAAGCATAAGAACAAGTATATACATTTTATTATTTACATTTGATTATTTACAATCCGGGGAGGAGGGATTTGGAAGGGGGAGGGTGTTACTTTAGGGTTGCAGTTGCCTGGAGGTGTTTTTTTAGTGCGGTTTTGAAGGAGGATAGAGATGCACTTTCCTTTACACCTGTTGGGAGTGCATTCCATATTGATGTGGCATAGAAGGAGAATGAGTTAAGACCTTTGTTAGATCGGAATCTGGGTTTAACGTGGTTAGTGGAGCTCCCCCTGGTGTTGTGGTTATGGCGGTCATTTACGTTATGGAAGTAGTTTGACATGTACTTCGGTATCAGGGAGGTGTAGCGGATTTTATAGACTAGGCTCAGTGCAAGTTGTTTTACTCTGTCCTCCACCCTGAGCCAGCCCACTTTGGAGAAGTGGGTAGGAGTGAGGTGTGATCTGGGGTGGGGGTCTAGAAGTAACCTGACTAACTTGTTCTGGGATGTTTGGGGTCTAGATTTGAGGGATTTGGAAGGGCTGGGGTACCAGGAGGTGCATGCGTAATCGAAAAAGGGTTGAATGAGAGTTCCCGCTAGAATCTTCATGGTGCTTTTGTTGACCAGAGAGGAGATTCTGTAGAGAAATCTCGTTCGTTGGTTGACCTTTTTGATTACCTTGGTTGCCATTTTATCACAGGAAAGATTAACCTCTAGAATGGAACCTGGGACGGCGTGGCGAAGTTGGTAGAGTGGCCGTGCCAGCAATCGGAGGGTTGCTGGTTACTGGGGTTCAATCCCCACCTTCTACCATCCTAGTCACGTCCGTTGTGTCCTTGGGCAAGACACTTCACCCCTTGCTCCTGATGGCTGCTGGTTAGCGCCTTGCATGGCAGCTCCCGCCATCAGTGTGTGAATGTGTGTGTGAATGTGGAAATACTGTCAAAGCGCTTTGAGTACCTTGAAGGTAGAAAATCGCTATACAAGTACAACCCATTTATCATTTATCATTTAACCTAGGTAGGTGACCTCATCTTTCCTGGTGATGACAATGTCACCCGGATTGCCAATGGTTCTTTGTAAAACAGAATTGTCCCCTATTTAGAAGCAAAATACACGCCTCCTATTATACTTATAAGGGATGCTGCATATATACAGGTAAAATCCAGTAAATTAGAATATTTTGAAAAACTTGATTTATTTCAGTAATTGCATTCAAAAGGTGTAACTTGTACATTACCGTATTTTCCGCACTATAAGGCGCACCTAAAAACCACAAATTTTCTCAAAAGCTGACAGTGCGCCTTATAACCCGGTGCGCTTTATATATGGATAAATATTAAGATTCATTTTCATAACGTTTCGGTCTCGCAACTTCGGTAAACAGCCGCCATCTTTTTTCCCCGTAGAAGAAGCGCGCGGTGCATGCTGGGATATGTGACGTTTCATTTCCATTTGTGTGTTTATGTAAAGACCCCAAAATGGCTCCTATTAAGTGTGTTGTCTGTCTAATTATAAATAATGCAGACGAGGCGTGTTAACTGAGTTCTCAACGTTTACTCACAGCGTGCTCATAACCACATTCTAACTGCCAGCATACAACAACGCTTCTCAGGGCTACCGCGCATGCTCGTCACTATCGTTGCATGCTGGGTAGTGTAGTTGTTATATTTGCTAGCTCATAACATCACATTAAGAGACACGCTTACGCGCTTAATTCAATACTCGCCGTCATTCCGGGTGGATTGACAAAAGACCTCCAGCCGCTAGATATTGGTGTCAACAGGGCATTCGAAGCTAGACTGCTAACTGCGTGGGAACAGTGGATGACAGAAGGCGAACACACGTGACGTTCACCAAGACAGGGAGGCAGGGAGACAGCGCCAGACGACATTTTGGATCCCACATTCGCCCAACTTTTCAATTCGGACAACGAAGGAGAATAATTCGAGGGATTTATGAATGAAGAATAACTTCAGAAAGTGAGCGTTATGTTTATTTTGTGTGTTGTGACATTAACGTTCGAGCAACATTATGTTGCTATTGCTCTGCACTATCTTGAATTTTACTATGTTTGTGATTGCACATTTGCGTACATTTTGGGAGTGAACAGAGTTGTTAGAACGCTGGTTTTTAATATATTATTAAAGTTTGACTGACCTATCTGACTGTTTTTTTTGACATTCCTTTAGCGCAGTTAGATGCGGCTTACAACACCGGGCGGCTTATAGGTGGACAAAGTTTTGAAATATGCCGTTCATTGAAGGCGCGGCTTTTAACCCAGGGCGCCTTATGGTGCGGAAAATACGGTATATTTATTCATTGCACACAGACTGATGCATTCAAATGTTTATTTCATTTAATTTTGATGATTTGAAGTGGCAACAAATGAAAATCCAAAATTCCGTGTGTCACAAAATTAGAATATTACTTAAGGCTAATACAAAAAAGGGATTTTTAGAAATGTTGGCCAACTGAAAAGTATGAAAATGAAAAATATGAGCATGTACAATACTCAATACTTGGTTGGAGCTCCTTTTGCCTCAATTACTGCGTTAATGCGGCGTGGCATGGAGTCGATGAGTTTCTGGCACTGCTCAGGTGTTATGAGAGCCCAGGTTGCTCTGATAGTGGCCTTCAACTCTTCTGCGTTTTTGGGTCTGGCATTTTGCATCTTCCTTTTCACAATACCCCACAGATTTTCTATGGGGCTAAGGTCAGGGGAGTTGGCGGGCCAATTTAGAACAGAAATACCATGGTCCGTAAACCAGGCACGGGTAGATTTTGCGCTGTGTGCAGGCGCCAAGTCCTGTTGGAACTTGAAATCTCCATCTCCATAGAGCAGGTCAGCAGCAGGAAGCATGAAGTGCTCTAAAACTAGCTGCGTTGACCCTGGATCTCAGGAAACAGAGTGGACCGACACCAGCAGATGACATGGCACCCCAAACCATCACTGATGGTGGAAACTTTACACTAGACTTCAGGCAACGTGGATCCTGTGCCTCTCCTGTCTTCCTCCAGACTCTGGGACCTCGATTTCCAAAGGAAATGCAAAATTTGTTTTCTTCAGAAAACATGACTTTGGACCACTCAGCAGCAGTCCAGCTGGTGTCGGTCCACTCTGTTTCCTGAGATCCAGGGTCAACGCAGCCGTCTACCAGCAAGTTTTAGAGCACTTCATGCTTCCTGCTGCTGACCTGCTCTATGGAGATGGAGATTTCAAGTTCCAACAGGACTTGGCGCCTGCACACAGCGCAAAATCTACCCGTGCCTGGTTTACGGACCATGGTATTTCTGTTCTAAATTGGCCCGCCAACTCCCCTGACCTTTGCCCCATAGAAAATCTGTGGGGTATTGTGAAAAGGAAGATGCAGAATGCCAGACCCAAAAACGCAGAAGAGTTGAAGGCCACTATCAGAGCAACCTGGGCTCTCATAACACCTGAGCAGTGCCAGAAACTCATCGACTCCATGCCACGCCGCATTAACGCAGTAATTGAGGCAAAAGGGGCTCCAACCAAGTATTGAGTATTGTACATGCTCATATTTTTCATTTTCATACTTTTCAGTTGGCCAACATTTCTAAAAATCCCTTTTTTGTATTAGCCTTAAGTAATATTCTAATTTTGTGACACACGGAATTTTGGATTTTCATTTGTGGCCACTTCAAATCATCAAAATTAAATGAAATAAACATGTGAATGCATCAGTCTGTGTGCAATGAATAAATATAATGTACAAGTTACACCTTTTGAATGCAATTACTGAAATAAATCAAGTTTTTCAAAATATTCTAATTTACTGGCTTTTACCTGTATGTATATATATAACATATATTGTATATTATGTGTATATATATATATATGGACAGCTTGCTAAACCAAGACAGAGAGTAATGAAAGCGGACAACTGGAGCTATCCCGAGAAATGCAATTCCCAGCTGCCCCTGCACCCTGGGAAATCCAGCCCAGAGAGTGTGGGTCAGGTCAAGCTTGTCTCCTTGCCTGACTGTCAAAGTAACAGTACCTTCCCCTCAGGCGTCCCGCACTGCCTGCATGCTGTTGGGAGTTGTTGCACAGAGAATTGGAAATGCAATTAAATCAAACATGGGTGAATAGCTGCAAAAAAAAAAAAAATGCATAGTCAGCGTTTTTTCAGTTTACTGGGGGAAAAAAAACAGCTTGAGTTGTTTTTTTGTTTGCATGAGACCGGCATTGAAAGTGATAAAGAAAACCCTGCTGAAGGAGTTTTTTTTAACATTTTGTTTTCATTGGGTGACCCATGCAGGAGTTAGAAAAGGGGTCGGAGAGACATTGGACCAATTCAAAACTTCTTTATTCTCAAGTGTTGGCCTTAAAACTTGGGGTCGGACATGCAGCCTGACCTTTGACCCCCCGGTTCACATCTTCTTGTAATTACCTTTGCGCATCAACCCCCACCCAAAGACAATATAACAATTTGTCTTTTCAATTATCTGTCAGTCACTCTCTTATGGGCCTTTTCAGTGGGCGTATATGGTTTCTTTTTCCATTTGTATTTATTTATTTATCTTGCTTGGAGAGTTGGGGGTTGTCTGGCCACAGAAACAGGGAGTCTTTGTTTGGCCTGGTTTCACATGGATACAGCTCCCCCTCTGTTGCCCCCTGCTCTCCTGCCCTCTATATAGCTCCCCATGAGCAGGTTTGTTTGGAGACTGCTCTCAGGGTCATTGTACATGGCATTTCCATAACTATTGGCCCATCAATCTCCCTCTTACTGGCCACTGAGGTGTTCTTTCACCTGCAAACATTCGTAGACACAGACCTCAGGAAGACATAAATGATCAATTGCAGCATGCTGTATACAGTTTATTGTATGTGAGGAGATACATAACAAAATAAATATCAATAAAATATGGAGTTGTTCACTCTTGAGCTTCCTTAACGTATATATTTTTGTGTGGTTTTTTAGAGTGAATTGTTGTCCAAAGTGTGAGGTGAGCCAGGCACCAGACTACTTGAGGGAAGGCACAGGAGCTTAAAGGGGAACATTATCACAATTTCAGAAGGGTTAAAACCATTAAAAATCAGTTCCCAGTGGCTTATTTTATTTTTCGAAGTTCTTTTCAAAATTTTACCCATCACGCAATATCCCTAAAAAAAGCTTCAAAGTGCCTGATTTTAACCATCGTTATATACACCCGTCCATTTTCCTGTGACGTCACACAGTGATGCCAATACAAACAAACAGCAAGGTATAGCGACATTAGCTCGGATTCAGACTCGGATTTCAGCGGCTTAACACTGTCTGATAAGATAATTACTAACAACTATTAACTAGGTTTACAGCATATGAAATACATTTGGCAACAACATGCACTTTGAGAGTGCAGACAGCCCATTTCAGGCACGCTAAGAACATATATTTTTCCACGATTTCAGCACTCAGGTTAACCATACCTAAATAGACACAAAATACTGCATTACACAAGACTACCCGAATGTACTCGAATGATTGAAAAAAATACATGTTTTTAAGCTAAATTATTGGTAAACACAGTTTATGTATAATAATTTACGTAAAACCGCAAGTAATGAATAAAGTTTTCATCAATTAATATATTCTGTAGACATACCCTCATCCGCTCTCTTTTCCTGAAAGCTGATCTGTCCAGTTTTGGAGTTGATGTCAGCAGGCCAGGGAAGCTAGGGTCGATATTCTTCTCTTGGTCATCTTCGGTGGCATAAGGGACGGTGTGAGCCAAGACATCCAGGGGGTTTAGCTCGCTCGTCTGCGGGAACAAACTGCCGCCATTTCTTGCCGTGCTACCGAGGTCCTTTGTCCCTGAGTAGCTCACACACTCCGGCAGATTCAATGGGGGTCTGGCGGCAGATTTCTTTGACTTTATCGTTGGAAATGCATCTGCTTTGAGTGTCGCATGATATCCACACATTCTTGCCATCTCTGTCGTAGCATAGCTTTCGTCGGTAAAGTGTGCGGAACAAACGACTGACCATTTCGTCGGCTTTCCCCACACCTTCATATTTTGAACAAATTTCGTCCAATTTCTTGCCACTTTCGCATCTTTGGGCCACTGGTGCAACTTGAATCCGTCCCTGTTCATGTTGTTACACCCTCCGACAACACACCGACGAAAGTGAGAAAATGGCGGATTGCTTCCCGATGTGACGTCACGTTGTGACGTCATCGCTCCGAGAGCGAATAATAGAAATGCGTTTAATTCGCCAAAATTCACCCATTTAGAGTTCGGAAATCGGTTAAAAAATATATGGTCTTTTTTCTGCAACATCAAGGTATATATTGACGCTTACATAGGTCTGGTGATAATGTTCCCCTTTAAGAAAGATAAGAAAAATATATTTTTCAAACCGACGAAGAAATTTAAAGGGTGCCAAAAGTAAAATCAACTTTTTTTAATTTCCTACAGTGAGAGTGTAGACCAGGGGTCGGCAACCCGCGACTCTAGAGCTGCATGCGACTCTTTAGCGCTGCCCTCGTGGCTCTCTGGAGCTTTTTAAAAAATGTATGAAAAATGGAAAAAGATGAGGGGAACATTTTTTATTTTTTGTTTTATTTTTGGTTTATGTAGGAGGACAAACATGACACAAGCCTCCCTAATTGTTACAAAGCACACTGTTTATATTAAACATGCTTCACTGATTCGAGTATTTGGCGAGCGCTGTTTTGTCCTACTAATTTTGGCGGTCCTTGAACTCACCGTAGTTTATTTACATGTATAACTTTCTCCGACTTTCTAGGACGTGTTTTATGCCATTTCTTTTTCTGTCTCATTTTGTCCACCAAACTTTTAACGTTGTGCATGAAAGGTGAGTTTTGTTGACGTTATTGACTTGTGTGGAGTGCTAATCAGACATATTTGGTCACTGCACGACTGCAAGCTAATCGATGCTAACATGCTATTTAGGCTAGCTATACGTACATATTGCATCATTATGCCTCATTTGTAGCTATATTTGAGGTAATTTAGTTTACTTTAAGTCCTCTTAATTCAATTTATATCTCAAGACACACTATCTGTATGTAATATGGCTTTTAATTTTTTTAATTATTGCGGCTCCAGACAGATTTGTTTTTGTATTTTTGGTCCAATATGGCTCTTTCAACATTTTGGGTTGCCGAACTCTGGTGTAGACGGAGTCTCGGGTGAACAGAACAATGTCATCAAATATGCTGTAGAAAGAAGACGTTTTGGGGGACTACTGGAGGTCGTACAGTATATTCTCATTGCACTACACTTTGAATAACCTTCATCCAGAGGAACAGTTGTAAGATTAGAGGTAATTTCAGATCGCAAAAAGCCGCTGCCTGACCAGGGCTCAGAAAATCTGCAGACTCCTTACACTCTCTCCAAGGACGGTTTTCACTGCTGGACTCTAGAAAGTGGTTCCGCAGCCTCCGTAGAAGAACCTCCAGGTTCTTCCCTTAGGCCAGGGGTCGGCAACCCGCGGCTCCGGAGCCGCATGCGGCTCTTTGCTCACTCTGATGCGGCTCAGCTGCACACTTGCCTACCCTCCCAATTTTCCCGGAAGAGCCTCTTGCATAAAACTACCGGGATTGATATACTTCGATTTTCACCCTTACAATAATAATAAAAACGCGCCATGATGATACAGCATTCAACATCCTCTTCAATCCGTACAAACAGAATGTCAGCCCAGTCTTATATTGTATACATTTACTACTTGTGCACGCAAGCGACAGCAAGGCATAGTTGGTCAACAGCCACACAGGTTACACTGACGGTGACCATATAAAATAACTTTAACATTCTTACTAATAATGCGCCACACTTTGAACCAAAACCAAACAAGAATGACAAACACATTTCGGGAGAACATCTGCACCTTAACACAACATAAACACAACATAGCAAATACCCAGAATCCCATGCAGCCCTGACTCTTCCGGGCTACATTACACACCCCTGCTACCACCAAACTCCGCCCCCCCCATAACATACATCCATAAACGTGGATGCATATGCAAAAGTGCAATATATTTATCTGTACATTAATCTATTTATTTATATCTGCACCTTATTGCTCTTTTATCCTGCACTACCATGAGCTAATGCAACAAAATTGTGTTCTTATCTGTACTGTAAAGTTCAAATTTGAATGACAATAAAAAGGAAGTCGTTTATGCAGAAGGAGAGGGTTTGGCTCACCACCTCTTTGGTAGTTTATTCCAATGGTGTCTTATGGGATTGAGGAAGATGTTTTTTCTAGAACAAGCTCAAGAAAGTATGCCTTATGGTCATCTTCAATCAGAAGCTTTGCTTTCCCATAACTCTTTCCATCAACTTGGAAACAGACATACTGCAGACAGAGTCCTCACCCTGACCGTCTAATTGAATATCCATCAAGAGTGCAGGTATGACACACTCACATGTTGTGGCTTTGAACTAATCAATTGTCGTACTGTTGAGATCCTACTTCAAAAACATGAACATTTCACCTATTCAGTACTGTTCTTCTGTAACTTACACACACATAGACCTCAACATTTATTTTCTGACCAGTGGAAATAGACTTTGAGGTGCTTTGCCTTGAAAACACACTCCTGAACAAAATATTGATGATCACAAAATGAAGTCCAATGTGTTATAATCTGTATATGGTGTAATTTTCTGTCAGACATTCCAAACTCTCATGACAAAAGGAAAAAGGGACATGTCAGGATTGTTGTATTGCACAAGCAGTGTTGTTCTGTTGGAAGACACGACCACCAAGACTCTTACAACATTTCAACATAGCCAGTCGCTAACTGATATCACTGCACAATGTCAAGCTCCATCTGTGAGATCTTTTCTTGTGTATGCCGGGTAATGGTTGTTTTGTTGTAGTTAGCATCAATAAAGTGCTGCAGACCGCCCTAAATGGTAACTTTTAGATGTACTAAGGTCCGACATGTTTAGTAACTTTACCAGTGGCAGTAGCCAGACCAAGATGGCAATGCGTAACTGGCAACCTGGATGTGACGGACTTTCTAATTGGTCAAACGGTGGTGGGCGGGGCACAGAAATGAAAACAATAACAATATTTCAGGGCTGTAAATCAAACTTTGAAATGAGTATATGAACTATTGTTATCAGTTATAGAGGTATTGGAAAAGAAGATGATTTATTAATGCCTGTTGACATATCATTTAATGATGACTTAACATGAAATGATTACATATGGCACCTTTAACAGAGTAACATAATATTTTATATTCATATTTCAAGGATATCAATCAATCAATCAATGTTTATTTATATAGCCCTAAATCACAAGTGTCTCAAAGGGCTGCACAAGCCACAACGACATCCTTGGTACAGAGCCCACATAAGGGCAAGGAAAAACTCACCCCAAGCTATCCATACACTTGGGTAAAACAGAATTCATCCTGTTTGGGTCCCACATAAACCTTAAGAAAGTCAATGACTTCACTATAAAAGTGGGTGACATTGTTGTCACCAGGAAGGATGAGGTCACCTACCTAGGTTCCATTCTAGAGGCTAATCTTTCCTGTGATAAAATGGCAACCAAGGTAATCAAAAATGTCAACAGTCGAACAAGATTTCTCTATAGAATCTCCTCTCTGGTCAACAAAAGCACCATGAGGATTCTGGCGGGAACTCCCGTTCAACCTTTTTCGATTACGCATGCACCTCTTGGTACCCTAGCACCTCCAAACCCTCAAATCTAGACTCCAAACATCCCAGAACAAGCTAGTCAGATTACTTCTAGACCTCCACCCCAGATCCCACCTCACTCCTACCCACTTCTCCAAAGTGGGCTGGCTCAGGGTGGAGGACAGAGTAAAACAACTTGCACTGAGCCTAGTCTATAAAATCCGCTACACCTCCCTGATACCGAAGTACATGTCAAACTACTTCCTTAATGTAAATGACCGCCATAACCACAACACCAGGGGGAGCTCTACTAACCACGTTAAACCCAGATTCCGATCTAACAAAGGTCTTAACTCATTCTCTTTCTATGCCACATCAATGTGGAATGCGCTCCCAACAGGTATAAAAGAAAGGGCATCTCTATCCTCCTTCAAAACCGCAATAAAAGTACACCTCCAGGCAACTTCAACCCTAAACTAACACCCTCCCCGGATTGTTGTTAATAATCAAATGTAAACAATCAAATGCAGATATTTTTCGTATACCTTCTGATCTCTCTCTCTCTCTCTCTATGTCCACTACTTGCTGTACATATCCTACCAAGTCAGACCTACACTGTTTCAATATCCATTTCTCTGTTCTCAATTATTGATGACTGATGATAACAACCAAACCTAACCGAATCTGGACAGCCAGCACTTCATCCATGGCCACCGGATCTGTGTAACTCCCCCTCCACAAGGGAGAGGGGGGCAGAGGAGAAAAGAATAGAAGCGGCAGATCAACTGGTCTAAAAAGGGGGTCTATTTAAAGGTTAGAGTATACAAATGAGTTTTAAGATGGGACTTAAATGATTCTACTGAGGTAGCATCTCTAATTGTTACCGGGAGGGCATTCCATAGTACTGGAGCCCGAATAGAAAACGCTCTATAGCCCGCAGACTTTTTTTGGGCTCTGGGAATCACTAATAAGCCGGAGTTCTTTGAACGCAGATTTACAATCGGCAAGATTGGATGGAGCTAGACCGTGTAGTATTTTATACGTAAGTAGTAAAACCTTAAAGTCACATCTTAAGTGCGCAGGAAGCCAGTGCAGGTGAGCCAGAATAGGTATGTTTATAAGTATATAAAGGTATATACAGTATATGTATGTTTATAAGTATATAAAGGTATATACAGTATAGGTATGTTTATAAGTATATAAAGATATATACAGTATAGGTATGTTTATAAGTATATAAAGGTATATACAGTATAGGCGTAATATGATCAAACTTTCTTGTTCTTGTCAAAAGTCTAGCAGCCGCATTTTGTACCAACTGTAATCTTTTAATGCTAGACATAGGGAGACCCGAAAATAATACGTTACAGTAATCGAGACGAGACGTAACGAACGCATGAATAATGATCTCAGCGTCGCTAGTGGACAAAATGGAACAAATTTTAGCGATATTACGGAGATGAAAGAAGGCCGTTTTAGTAACACTCTTAATGTGTGACTCAAAGGAGAGAGTTGGGTCGAAGATAATACCCAGATTCTTTACCGAGTCGCATTGTTTGGTTGTCAAATGTTAGGGTGGTATTATTAAATAAATGTCGGTGTCTAGCAGGACCGATAATCAGCATTTCTGTTTTCTTGGCGTATAATATATACATAACATATATAATTCGGTAGTGACACATTTTTTAATTTACAACAGGGCAACCGGAAAGAAGAGCAAAATCATATCATTTCTGGAGGAGTCACATGTCTCAAGGAGGATATACATGCATTTCAGTGGCCTTGTGGTTAGAGTGTCCGCTCTTAGATCTGTAGGTTGTGAGTTCAAACCCCGGCCGAGTCATACCAAAGACTATAAAAATGGGACCCATTACCTCCCTGCTTGGCACTCAGCATCAAGGGTTGGAATTGGGGGTTAAATCACCAAAAATGATTCCCGGGTGCGGCCCACCACTGTTGCTCACTGCTACCCTCACCACCCAGGGGGTGAGGGTGATGGGTCAAATGCAGAGGATAATCTCACCACACCTAATACTTTTTAATTTAAGGAGGTGAACTCTATCAAACTTAAGCACAGTCCAGGTCTCTCACATTAGCTAAATGCGTCTAACATCAGTTACGGTAGTATTCTTCTACTGTAATCACACCCTTAAGCCTGCAATAAACGTTTGCTTCGACTTGCTCCTACCCCAATAAACCAAGTTGCATGATTCTACCAAAAAGGATCCAAGCTGCGTTGCTCCCGGCAGATTCAATAATCACCAGGTCTCTCCTGACACCTCAGTTTCATTGTACGCAAGTGACGAAGAAAGCTATCAAGCTCAATAGTTGACGTGTGTCATGGTTACTCACTCAGTTGACGAACCCAGAAAGAATTGCAAGACATGCGGTCGTCTCAACCCTGACACAAAACTTTGAAGGCGATAGAAAGGATTGCATATCGGCTCTGCAGAAATATGAAAAAGGCTCCAGTTAACCTAACATGGAAGCTTTTGGACTGTGTGTAGAACCTGGAGTGTCCAGAATAAAACCTCATATACAGGGAGAACATCAAAAGTCCGTACACCATATTCCCATTATGCATCACAAGTGGTCATTCGATTCGATTTTGCGTCTTTCATTCCATGGATTGATTCAAAACCAAAATGTAACATTTGCCTGTAATGTATTCCATCTTATCTAAGCACAAAGCATGTGAGAGTGTGTGCGTTCATTCAAGGGAGTCAACTCAATAGAAATGGCATTTAGCCAGAACCCTGCTGGGTTAGTGCAGGAATATTTGACTCATTGCAACTGTGAAGGAATGCCCAGCTGCAGAGATTTTTAGTGGTAAAAGTTGGACATTTGAATTCATGTCTTAAGCAAAGCAATGGAGTTATGTGGGTCATAAGCACTCTCAGACACAATGCTGTAAAACTGCCTTCATTTAAACCGGACGAAAAATGCCCGAAAAACATGTCATCCAACAATACATGTACGAACATACCCAGCATGAGGACCATGCCCTAAAGAAAACTGGTTAGCTGCAACCTAAAAGTAGTTTTACTGACAACAAACCTACATGAAACTCTATCATTGTGTATTATCATCTATATCTTAAAATATATTGCATAATACTATCGTATGGAGGAGGGGATCTGGTCCCGACTAGACATTCAGGTACCAGACTCGACCAAGGAACTTCACAAAACCAAACTGTTAAAAGACGCTCTTTACAGGATATTAAACATGACGACGGATGGATTTTTTTTTTCAATGCATTCTAAATATTAAATAAACTTAAATAAAAGTCCGCTTACAGCGGAGCCAATTGGAGCTCCACTATTCCGCAAATAAAATCCAATAAAGAACCATTCAAGAAGAGCCAACAATACTCCATTTACATTTTGTGACTTGAATATTAACCAAGTATTAGTGATATTAAAGGCCTACTGAAATGCGATTTTCTTATTTAAACAGGGATAGCAGGTCCATTCTATGTGTCATACTTGATCATTTCGCGATATTGCCATATTTTTGCTGAAAGGATTTAGTAGAGAACATCGACGATAAAATTCGCAACTTTTGGTCGCTGATAAAAAAGCCTTGCCTGTACCGGAAGTAGCAGACGAGTAGCGTGACGTCACAGGTTGTGGAGCTCCTCACATCCGCACATTGTTTACAATCATGGCCACCAGCAGCGAGAACGATTCGGACCGAGAAATCGACGATTTCCCCCATTAATTTGAGCGAGGATGAAAGATCGTGGATGAGGAAAGTGAGAGTGAAGGACTAGAGGGCAGTGGGAGCGATTCAGATAGGGAAGATGCTGTGAGAGGCGGGTGGGACCTGATATTCAGCTGGGAATGACTAAAACAGTAAATAAACACAAGACATATATATATACTCTATTAGCTACAATACAACCAGGCTTATATGTAATATGCCACAAATTAATCCCGCATAACAAACACCTCCCCCCTCCCGTCCATATAACCCGCTAATACAACTCAAACACCTGCACAACACACTCAATTCCACAGCCCAAAGTACCGTTCACCTCCCCAAAGTTCATACAGCACATATATTTCCCAAAGTCGCCAAAGTTACGTACGTGACATGCACATAGTGGCATGCACGTACGGGCAAGCAATCAAATGTTTGGAAGCCACAGCTGCATGCGTACTCACGGTACCGCGTCTGCGTATCCAACTCAAAGTCCTCCTGGTAAGAGTCTCGGTTGTCCCAGTTCTCCACAGGCCAATGGTAAAGCTTGACTGTCATCTTTCGGGAATGTAAACAATGAAACACCGGCTGTGTTATCCGGCACACCAGTCAGGGGGTGCATTCTACGGCGGGGGTGCGTTATCCGGCACAACACCTGCCGCAATACACCGCTTCCCACCTACAGCTTTCTTCTTTGCTGTCTCCATTGTTCATTGAACAAATTGCAAAAGATTCACCAACACAGATGTCCAGAATACTGTGGAATTTTGCGATGAAAACAGACGACTTAATAGCTGGCCACCTTGCTGTCCCAAAATGTCCTCCATAATCCGTGACGTCACGCGCAGGCGTCATCATCCCGAGACGTTTTCAGCAGGATATTTCGCGCAAAATTTAAAATTGCACTTTAGTAAGCTAACCCGGCCGTATTGGCATGTGTTGCAATGTTAAGATTTCATCATTGATATATAAACTATCAGACTGCGTGGTCGGTAGTAGTGGGTTTCAGTAGGCCTTTAATATGCGCTAACTAGAGATGTCCAATAATGGCTTTTTTGCCGATATCTGATATTCCGATATTGTCCAACTCTTAATTACCGATACCGATATCAACCGATACCAATATATACAGTCGTGGAATTAACACATTATTATACCTAATTTTGTTGTGACGCCCCGCTGGATGCATTAAACAATGTAACAAGGTTTTCCAAAATAAATCAACTGAAGTTATGGAAAAAAAAATGCCAACATGGCACTGCCATATTTATTATTGAAGTCACAAAGTGCATAATTTTTTTTTAACATGCCTCAAAACAGCAGCTTGGAATTTGGGACATGAGGAGGTTGAGGTGGGCGGGGTTAAGGTGGGGGGGGGGGGGGGGGGGTAGCGGGGGGCGTATATTGCAGCGTCCCGGAAGAGTTAGTGCTGCAAGGGGTTCTGGGTAATTGTTCTGTTCTGTTTATGTTGTGTTACGGTGCGGATGTTCTCCCGAAATGTGTTTGTCATTCTTGTTTGGTGTGGGTTCACAGTGTGGCGCATATTTGTAACAGTGTTAAAGTTGTTTATACGGCCACCCTCAGGTGACCTGTATGGCTGTTGATCAAGTATGGCTTGCATTCATTTGTGTGTGTGTGTGAAAAGCCGTAGATATTATGTGACTGGGCCGGCACGCAAAGGCAGTGCCTTTAAGGTTTATTGGCGCTCTGTACTTCTCCCTACGTCCGTGTACACAGCGGCGTTTTAAAAAGTCAAAAATGTTACTATTTAAAACCGATACCGATAATTTCCGATATTACATGAAGAATTTATCGGCCGATAATATCAGTGGTCCGATATGTATACAATATACACCTCCGCTACCACCAAACACCCCCCCCCCCCCAACCCCGCCCACCTCAACCGACGCACGGAGATGTGGTGGGGTGTGGGGGGGCAGGTTTGGGGGGGCGGGGTTTGGTGGTAGCGGGGGGTGTATATTGCAGCGTCCCGGAAGAGTTAGTGCTGCAAGGGGTTCTGGGTAATTGTTCTGTTGTGTTTATGTTGTGTTACGGTGCGGATGTTCTCCCGAAATGTGTTTGTCATTCTTGTTTGGTGTGGGTTCACAGTGTGGCGCATATTTGTAACAGTGTTAAACTTGTTTATACGGCCACCCTGTGGCTGTTGATCAAGTATGTCTTGCAGTCACTTACGTGTGTGTACAGAAGCCAAATACAACATGTGACTGGGCTGGCACGCTGTTTGTACAGGTTGTAGAGGGCGCCAAAGGCAGTGCCATCACGGCACGCCCTTAATATTGTAGTTTGGGTGAAAATCGGCAGACATTCGAGAGAATGGTTGCCCTGAAATTCGGGAGGGTTGGCAAGCGCCATTCATATAAAACTTGCGGGCCGCACTAACATTAAATTTTAATATTAAGGTGCGGGCCGCAAAATAACGTCTCGCGGGCCGCAATTGGCCCGCGGGCCGCGTGTCTGAGACCCCTGGTTTAAAGGGTTAAACGACTTAGTGTAGACATAGCCTAAGTGTCTACTTACCATCCATCCATTTTCCTTCACTTCTCCGCGTCTGGGTTTACGGGGGTATCAGTCTGAGGAGACCCAGGCTTCCCTGTCACCAGCCACTGTAAAAGATTGTTCAGTTTTGGTGACTAGTCTGTCTTCACAATCAGCATTATCCGACAAGAAAAATTGGAAGAAAGATGTTGGCTGTTGCTCCATGGCAGTAAATCAGCTGGCAATAAAGTGCTGTTTAAAAAAGACCACGTGTTTAAAAAGGACTCATCTCTGTTTACCATCTTCAGACAAGATTGAATGTGATCTGGACTGCTTCAGATGATAACAGTTTAGAAATGTTTTTTTATTTATCTACCAGATAATACTCTTCCAGGCTGCTCCACTTTAATCCCACTTTTCAGAAAATTAGGGAAAACAACAGCCAACTATTTCATTTTACTAGTGTGCTATTTTTTGGAAGCCTATCCAGAAACATGCACATAAGGTGCATTTGGGACTCTACAACTTAAAGTAAAGTTAAAGTACCAATGATTGTCACACACACTAGGTGTGGTGAAATTTGTCCTCTGCATTTGACCCATCCCCTTGTTCACCCCCTGGGAGGTGAGCAGTGAGCAGCAGCGGTGCCACGCCCAGGAATATTTTTTGGTAATTTAACCCCCAATTCCAACCCTTGATGCTGAGTGCCAAGCAGGGAGGTAATGGGTCCCATTTTTATAGTCTTTGGTATGACTCGGGCGGGGTTTGAACTCACAACCTACCGATCTCAGAGCGGACACTCTAACCACTAGGCCACTGAGTAGGTTACTAGGCCACTAAGTAGTACTTGTCCTCAGGTGTAAATGTGAGTGTCTCCATGTACCCTGGGAGTGACTCTTCATGGTGTAGTGCAGTGTTTTTCAACCTTTTTTGAGCCAAGGCACATTTTTTGCGTTGAAAAATTCCAGAGGCACACCACCAGCAGAAATCATTAAATAAACGAAACTCAGTTGACACTAAAAAGTTGTTGGTTTTTTTTCTTTAAACCATAACCAAGCATGCATCACTATAGCTCTTATCTCAAAGGAGGTGACTTATTTAGAGTTTTTTGCTGTTTTCCTGTGTGTGGTGTTTTAGTTATTGTCTTGCGCTCCTATTTTGGTGGCTTTTTCTCTGTTTTTGGTATTTTCCTGTAGCATTTTCATGTCTTCCTTTGAGCGATATTTCCCGCATCTACTTTGTTTTTGCAATCAATAATATTTCAGTTGTTTTTATCCTTCTCTGTGGGGACATTGTTGATTGTCATGTCATGTTCGGATGTACTTTGTGGACGCCGCCTTTGCTCCACAGTAAGTCTTTGCTGTCGTCCAGCATTCTGTTTTTGTTTACTGTTTAGCCAGTTCAGTTTTAGTTTCGTTCTGCATAGCCTTCCCTAAACTTCAATGCCTTTTCTTAGGGGCACTCACCTTTTGCTTATTTTTGGTTTAAGCATTAGACGGCTTTTTACCTGCACGCTGCCTCCCGCTGTTTCCGACATCTCCAAAGCAATTAGCTACCGGCTGCCACCTACTGATATGGAAGAGTATTACACGGTTACTCTGCCGAGCTCTAGACAGCACCGACACTCAACAACAACACATAATTTGCAGACTATAATTACTGGTTTGCAAAAAAACATTTTTAACCAAATAGGTGAAATTAGATAATCTCCCACGGCACACTAGACTGTATCTCACAGTGGTTGAAAAACATTGGTGTAGTGGACCCCACCTCTTGCACCAAGTCTACTCAGCTCCGACCCCAAACACTTGATGATTTATTAATAATTTACTCCGACTAATTTGTCTTTACTTTTCAGTGCTTCTGTGCTGGAAATAAGTGTGTGTGTGTGAGTGTGTGTGTGTGTGTGTGTGTTTGTGTGTGGCGTGTGGGAGTGGCTGTAGAGAAAAAGCTCAGGAGTTGAGCAAGAGTGGCCTGTGCAGCAGTAAAACTATTGTCGCAGGCTATTAAGCAGCATGTGTTGTAAATGAGGCACCCAAATGGTGCTCATTAGTGGTCTCTCCCACACCAACCTATAAAAGATGTCATCAAGTGAAATAGTGAGATTCAACATTTGTGACTATCCAAATGCACACTGGCCTAGGCTTTCTTAAATATGAAAAAGGTTTTTTGTATTAAAGCCTGTTGGAATGTATGCAGGCTCACTATAGTGAATGCAGAAGACATTTTTAATGTTGATGTAAACGACACCGACATTCTTTGTTTGATTTCATTTACGCCCATTCTACACTAAGATTATCCAGGGTAAATCCCACCTAACCTTATCCTTGTCCGCACACAACAATGCCACCGTTTAAGACCCCCTTGCCCCTCCGTCCGCCGGCGCAACGTGACCTAATACGCATGCGTGGAAAATACGCACGTCATAGTCACCTCCAGTGTTGCTTTGTGTGCAAGTTCTTAAATGTAACTTATCTGAACAATATCCAGTGTTGTGGTATTTCAATTAACTGGAATCCAGTGTGCTGTGGGGCCCTATTGTAGTGAATCACACCTGAGCCATCATAAAATCATCAAATCTTTAATGGACATGTGAAAGTAAACAACTTGGCAGACAATAGCTGTGTCCCATTTCAGGGTCTGCATCCTTCGGAGGACCCAGGCTACGCAGCCTTAGAAAGCTGGACCTTCGGAGGCACCTCCGAAGGATGCGTCACCCGTTGTTAAATGGGACAGTCTAGCCTGCGGAGGATTTCCTGGTTGAAAGTGTATTTTCCGTCGCTGCCGGTGCCGCTGCTTGTATTTGCCGCCATCGTCAAAAAGATCCGGGTTGAACAAAGTCGCGCAAAGCATCTTGGGATATGGGAGGCCACGAAGGATAGTCGCGGTGCATCCTCTGAATACAGGGAAAAGGAGGGCGCATTCGTCGGCTGTATTTGGAGGAGCCTTCGAATTTGAATGAATTGGGACAGCCTTCGCACTGGGTCAATACTAGCCAAAATGCCACAAGTCCAAGCACCTGAATCAAGCACTTGCTTCGTGAGTTCTGTGTCAGAGATTATGTATATTGATAGGCCCGCCAGTAGCCGTCAAGTGTTACTCAAGTTGAGTTGAGTCATCCTCCAGAGCGGCAACAAGGTACTTGAGACCTACGCAATATTGGATGATGGGTCAGAGCGCACAATACTCCTAAATGATGCTGCTGTTTACTTGGACCTTCATGGGAAGGCTGAAGACCTCGCCCTCCGTACAGTCCTGCAAGAAGTCTGCACCATCCACGGAGAAAATGTGTCGTTCTCGGTATCTCCTGCATCACAACCAGGCAAGAGCTACAAGATTAATAAATATTTTACTGCCAGAGAACTGCATATAGCCAGCCACCCATCCAGTTAAAGCTTTGCAGAAGTATCGCCACCTGAAAGACATTCCTCTGCAGACCAACAAAGATGCCCAGCCACTACTGCTGATTGGGTTGGATAATCCCCATCTGGTCACCCCAGTGGTGGACCTGCAGCAGTTCACACCAGACTAGGATGGACACTACAAGGCCCTACAAGCCTCCTGAACCATCAACTGTCCACACAGCAATGCCTTTTCACCAAGTGCACTACTCCAGAATCAGAGTTGCTTATCCATGTTAAGAGGCTGTGGCAGTTAGATATCTTACCATACAGGAGTGAGCGTTTGATCACCAAGTCAAAACAAGATGCAGAGGCAGTCCGCATTCTTGAACAAAAGAACACCAGAATAATGGTTGATGATTTAAATAAGTATGGCACTCCATTACTATAGAAACAAAATATTCCACTGATTCATTCAACCAAAGAAGCAGTTCTGCCTCAGTTACGTGGGACAGAGAGACGACTTGTGAAAGACCATGAAAAGGTTGTCATCTACTCTCGAGAAATCCACAAACTCATCGACGCTGGCTATGTCACATTTCTCCAACCAAGGCAGAAGAGAGCAACTCTTCGTGATTCACCCCCAAAACATGGTGCAGCACAACGGTAAATACAGAATATGCTTTAACTGCTCCTTCACATTGAATGGACAGAACCTGAATGATCACCTCCTACCAGGACCCACGCTCGGAGCCAGCCAACTGGGAGTCCTGTTGAGGTTCCGAGAACATCCAGTGGCTATCAGCAGGGATGTGAAAGGAATGTTTCACCAAGTTCGCCTGCTTGAAGAGAATAAATCGTTCTTTCGCTTTCTGTGGCAGGATGTTAAAGTGGACCTACCATATATGAGTGGCAGGTACTCCCTTTCGGCACAATATGCAGTCCATGTTGCGCCACCTTTGCACTCCAGACTCATGTCCAAAGACACACTGAACCAGCTAAGAATGCTCGCCTGTCAGTAGAGCGCTGTTTCTACATTGATAATTGTCTAGAGTCTCCAGTCAGAATATCAGGCCAATCAGTTTGTTAATCGATTGCACACATTTTCGAAGCAAGGTGGATTTGAACTCTGAGAATGGGCCAGCAACATTCCTGCAGTCATCGAACA